>NW_026087675.1:0-38338 GCF_022539395.1 Myiozetetes cayanensis | reverse complement strand
TTGCTGTCCAGCAGCACCATGAAGCTACAGACCCCCTCCCCAGCTCTTAGGGCCGTGCTTCTGTTGGCAGGGGGTGTCATGCTGGGTCAGGGACAGACTAGAGTCTTGCCTGGCTGTGCCAAGTTAAACGAATGCAAAGCTGAACATGAGCTTGTGCTTCTTTCTGTCCCCTGTATGTGGGCAGGAATTCCTTCTGTCAGGCTGGCACACTCACTGTGCTACTCTGACCAGACCTGCCCTCCAGGCACCTGGGCATGTGGTAGGCAGCTCAAGCTCTGCCTGAAGCCTTGAGAGACGTGGCTGGTCCCCCCTGAAACAGGTTCCTAACCAGTTGTTCCATCTCATCTCCTGTGTGGAGCACAGATCCAGCCCTGCAGGCAGCAGTGGAATTGGGGCAACTCCTCCTACCCACCCACAAATGTCCCCTTTGCTGACTGGAGCTCACTTGACTGGAGGTGACCCAGTGCTGAGGCTCTGTCAAGGACATCTCTCTGTATTCTTCTGTGGGTGGGACTGTGAGGCCAGACAGAGAGAAAACCCGTGCTAATTAAAAAAAGAGAATGATGCACCTATTCCTCTGTACCTCGGTCTTGGCACAGCGCTGCTTTTCTGCTTCCTTCAGACTCAGCCAGCAGTGACATCTTGACACGCTGGGGGTTATGAGCCTTGGGCAAGAAGGGAGTTAAGGGAGTTTGCCGCTCTCTGCAAAGGTCACTGGCTCAATCCAGTGAAAGTAAAGAGGACACAAATGCCCAAAGAGCAGAAATCCCCACACGTGTCACATCAAATCATGGAGAAGCTAATGAGGCCAAGCTGCCTGGTTAGAGCAAGTGTGTTCTGCTCTATACCATTCATTTTCTGGTGTTACATATTTCAGCAAGTAACTTCCAGGACTTCCAGCACTGTGCTAGTGGCTGTGATCACAAATGATTCATCAGAGCCACTTAAACAAGAAAAGCCTTTCTGAACAAGGGCATTTCTGAGGCTCTTGCTTGGTTTTTTGCCTTTCAGCTGACCGTCTTTGACTTCAGGGAGGTGGGTCGCAGGTTCAGGAAGAAGCTGGACAGCCCTCCGAAGACAAAGTTGCCCAAGATTGTCCAGCAGCCAGACAAGAGTGCGAGCTCCAAGAACAAGGTAGCCTTTTCCTGCCCTTCTCCTTGCTGTTTGAGGTGACATTTGAAGAGGCTGCGTGCCTTGCCTCCAGCTTATTGAAACACCTCAGTGTCCAGGTCCTGTTGTCGTTCCAAACTGCTGGTGGTGGTGGTGGAATTCCTTCTGCTGGGGCAAAGGCAAACCATTTTCTCCTAGTGAGATGCTGGAGTCCTGATCTGTGCTGAGCCAACACCAATAATTTCTGATGAAGCTGGTGGGCTTTGCTGCACTTTAGCTACCATCGCGAAGGCACGATACCGGGGGAAGGCTGGGGCAGGACACAGGGGCACAAGCTTGCCATTTTCCCCTGTCCCACTCGAAGAGCCACCTCTTGCTTTGGTGTCAGCACTGACAAATGCTGGGGGTCATAGGATTCCCTCCACAGTGGCAGCGCTGGCCTTTGAAGGCTGAGGGCCTGAGGTAATTACTCCCAATTTAACACAACTCCAGTCTTACTCAAGTTGCCCGGTACTGCTGAGAAAAGAGCTGAACCTTATCCTCACCCAGCATTCACCTCATTTGTCCTACTCCTGTCTACTGTGGTACTTTCTTTTGCCCTCCAGCTCCTCTGGTGCTTGAGGTTCTCTTCTTACTGACATCTAAGCTCTAGAGTCTGGAGTTGTGTGGGCCTCAGTCTCCCTGCCTCAGAGTAAAGGTCATCCAAAAATTGTTTGCTAGGGAGTCTGATGTAAATTCTTGGGTTTCACTTACTGCTTGAGTGCTCAGTCAGTGCCCAGAGCTCTGGGACCCCATTAGCTGTGGGCTGTGCCGGAGGTAAGCGCTGCCTGGCATTTTGGAGAAGGAAAGCAGGAGAAACACCTGCCAAAAGAGCTGCTCAGCTTGAGCCTGCTCAGTGTGGTGCAGCAGCTTTTGATCAGCTCAGAGCAGAGGTGGGTGAGCTACTGTTCCCCCAGTGGCAGCTGGGCAGACCTGGTCACCAAGAGCCTGTACTTCACCGGGACCAACAGAGGAGTGTCACTCACGAACCTTCCTCCCAGCAGCTGAACCTCTCCCTGCTCTCTCTTTCCAGCTCTGGCCACTCGGCCGGGCCAAGACCTTCCTTGAGCCAAGCCCATCCGAGGTGGTGTTTCACAACTATGTCCTTGGCGAGGTCTGTGAAATGCCCCTGCTTCTGAGGAATAGAGACAAGGTAAGTGCTGGCATGTGGAGCTTTAACACTGTGCTAGAAAAAGAGGAGAGTGGTGTAATCCCCGTGGTGTAGAGCAGAGCAAGTATCAGCTGGAGCACATCCAGAATCATCACCTTGGATTTGCAAGATGGAAATTTTCCCTTGCTGAGGGTTCTCCCTGATTGCAGCCCTGCCTTGCTGGTATCTCCCCCAAAGGAGCTTCTTTTCCTTGAAAGCCCTGGATTGATGGGAAGGCTGTGCAGTTCTCACCTGCTCTCCTGCTTCCCCTCGAGTGCCCACCACCACGTCCTGTGGCTCCTTGGTTAATCTTGGTTCCTGGCGGGAATCTCTGCCTCTCTCAGCCTGTTTAGCTGCCTCTGTTCTTCTGTGTTCCTCCTTTTGCTCTTCAGTTTCCCAGTAAGGCCAAGTGTCTGGTCTCCTCTTGCTGGTGTGCCCATAGGACTTTCTCCCCACAGCTGGACTTCCCCACTCCAACTCAGTCTGTTAGAAGGCAATTTCTTCCTTCCCCCAGGATAATGTGCTGGTTTGCCTTCAGGTAGCCCATTCTGCCTCTGGAACAGGGCTGCCTGGCTGTGTGCAGGCAGAAGCCAGCAGATTCTCTGGGCTTGTTGCAAATGAGAATGACTTGGTTCAGGTGTTCTATCTCCATACTGCTGGTGCCTGACCTTCCTTCCCAGCAGGCATTGCCCTGCTGCCTCTGGCCGAGCTGCTTTGCCCAGGCAGAAGGGATTCAAGTTCACCCTCGTGTATGCTGTGCTTGTACCTCCAGACTGAAAGTCCTTTGGAGAAGTGGTCAAGGAAGGCTGTCACCAGGGCACACCCAGGTCTCCTCCTGTTTCCACAAGTGGCAAAATCACCGTTTTGTGTCTTTCCTGCAGGTTACTCAGCTGGTGACGGTCACCATGGACAGCTCACCTTATTTCAAGCTGGTCGGTCCCAATGGTGTGTGCCATCAGGTGCTACCGGGATCGTTTTGTACTATAAACATCCTTTTCATCCCTAAGGGGAACAAGGTGAGTTTGCAGGAACACCCTCTCTAAAGCCAGGGCATTTGCTGCACACTGGTTATAGCCCAGCCCGTGCTGTGAGGTCGGCTCTGGGCTGGGGGCAGGCAGCCTGGAGCTGGTCACACCTTGGCACGGCGTGGTGCTGCCAGTCCCTGCAGCTGGGCCGAGAGGGCTTTGCTTTCCCTCCATGCCTATTCTGGAATGTTCACAAGGGAAGAGGCAGATGGAACAGGAGGGAAATGACAGGGAGGGCTGTTGATGTTGAGCCATCTCTAGGCTCAGTGGAAGGGGTTTCATTATGGAAAATACCAGAGGAACCAAAAGATCCAGAGGCCTTTCTTTTTCCCCACTGGAATGCAGCAAAAATGATGATTTTCACATGGTCTCTTCTCCAGCCTTTATTAGTATGAATTAGTGGTCATTTTTGGGGAGGAAGAGGTAAATTCATACCCACAAAGGGTCACAGAAAACAGCACTTTTTCTTCTGCCATGGGGATGACACTCAACGCCCTCTCTTGTGCCAGGACCTTTTCCTGCAGGATCATTTCCATGAGCTTGTCTGCACCACCAAAAAGGAAACTCTCACTGTGCCAATCCGGGCCATTGGTGCCCGCCCAATCTTGGACTTCCCTGACCAGCTGGACTTCTCGGAGTGCCCAGTCAACTACAGCACCCAGAAGACTCTGCTGGTTCACAACAGCGGTAACCTGGAAGCCCAATTCAACCTCGTCACTGAGAGGTAAAGCAGCTCATCTGCCTTACTGCAAAACACCTTTGGGTGATGGCAGAGTTGGGAAAGGGTATCCCAGGGGAGCCAGAGCATCCGAGCTGCTGCACTGCAGCCACAGCTGGAAATGGGCAGGGCGTGTGGGGTCTGCTGTTGCATCTAGTGTTCTCAGCAGGATGCAACCCCTGAGCTTTGTCTCCCAGATCTCCTGGGGACTGCTGGAACGTGGTAGTAGTTGGTCTGCACCCTCCTGTGCACCACCACCTTCTGAAATGGCTGCCTCCCACTGTCAGCCAAATAAACCCATTCTCTAGGAGGCCACAAGCGTGTGGCATATCAGGGGGCCCCTCATCAGATGCCCAACGTGAGCTGTGTTGTGAACAGCCTGTGCTGTTCCTGTTAGTCAAAGCTGATCTGAGTTCCCTTGTCAGCTGAGGGCATCAGCCATCTCTTCTGTTTCATGAAGAACCTTTGAAAGCCAGTATAAATTTTCAAGCAGATTTCCTTCAGACTTCTTTTAAAATACTCAGAAGTTCCCGTGTTTCTGTTCTTTTTTAAATTTATTTTGTTCTGTGCTAAATTTTTGTCAAACCATCATTCATTGCAGAGTATGGGGGAGATGAGTTCATTTTATCCTACAGGATCTTCTGAGGGCTGGATGTCCTCAGAAGAGAGTCAGTAGCTGTTGCTGATGCTGTGTGTTCTGTGTGTCTTCTGCTGACTGTGGTTGCTTTGCTCCTTGCTTCCACAAGTCAGCTGAAGTGAACTAGACTGCAAATATTGTCCCCAAACCTCCCCCACGAGTCCTGATCTCTCTCTTGGTCTTGCAGCCCTTTCACTGTCAGCCCAGCCTCGGGAACCCTCGAGGTTGGTGAAGCCATGCAAGTGACAGTGGAATATCGCCCGCTGGATACCGGGGATCATTCCGCATTCCTGGAGGTGCACTGCGACATAGGTGAGTGCTGGGCACTGCACGGTGCACTTGCTCTGCATCCTTCAAAATAGCAGAGCCCTTTCTAAGCAGAATAATGTTAGACTTGCTCTGCAAACTGCTTGTAGAAGTGTTCCTTTCAAAGCCTCCGTGTGTTTCAGTGCTCAGAAGTGAGCAAAGAAGGGGCCAAGGCTGAGTCTGTCCCTGTTCTGGGTGTGCTGCGTTGCTGTGTGCTGGTCCATCCCTGGGGGGACCCTGATGTTCTCCATCCATGGTGTTCTCCAAACAGCACCCCCACGACAGTCCTCTACCAGCCCTCCCCACTGTCCCAGCCACCTGAACTGCCCCTCCAGCAGTACCACCCCATCCCAGCTTTACCACAAAGAAAAGGGAAAGCTAGTTAGTGTTTAGGGGGTTGAAATCATGGACGCCCTCAAACAGGGAGGAGATTTTTGGAATCCTGTTTTGGTGAGTGTTGCTGAGTGGAGGAAGGAGGAACCCTGATTCTCCATTGCAGTGTGGATATGCAGGGCTGAAGTTGTATTCCTGGACAGTGCTGTGTGTGATGTGTGAGGTTTCCATCTGACTCTCTCCAACGCAATGTGTGTCTTGCTCCCCTCTGTCCCCTAATCTGCTTCTCTGTTGTCTTGCCACAGACCCTTTTTCTCTGTTGCCCTCTACATTTACATGTAATTTCTGTCTAAGAACATTTTCAGGTCCTCAGGTTCCTTGATGACAAATCATGACAATTTTTTCCTTAGTCTGATTTCCCAGGCCATCTACGCTCTCCAAAGCTCTCTCATCTGTCTCCCATTTGATTTCTAGGAACCCCATTCAGTCTTTGTATAAAAGCTGCTCTGTACTTTTAGTCTTTCCTTCTGCCCTTCTTTCTTTCATTTCAAATGCTTCAGCTTGGTGTTTGAGATCAGAATGATATCAGATATTTCTAGACTGATGTGGCCGTGGGTTTGGACAGGGAGGGGATGACGGTTTTCATGGTGTTGATTTTCTAGTGGTTTGTGATATTGAATGTTGTAGAGCATTGTGTCTTGTTTCCTCACCTTTGTCCCCTTCTGCCGTGGGCTTCACTCCCCTTGCTCCCCTGGAGCTCCCTTTCTTCACACCTGCCCCCAGGAATCTTTGCTTGTCAGCAACAAGGGATTGGGAGAGACAGGAGTCTCGTGGGGTGCCTTCAGGAGAGCCTGGGCTGTGACTGAGTGGGGCTCCTTAGAGTCACCTGAAGGAATTTGGTGCAGAATTACCTGTGATCTGAGTGGGTCACCTGAGCACCCCTGACAAATCTCACTGTAAATATTGTCACCTCGGGGCAAATCTCTACAAACACACCCCGAAATAAGGTGCTTAAGTGGTGTCCAGGATATCCTCACACTGTTGGGATTTGATCAATGCACTGATCCGTGGAATTACTTATCCAGCTAAAAGCTGGTCACTTTCTTCTGTTTCCTGTGGCTTCCTCTGTTCCTTGTAATTCCATCAGCTGTGAGCTGAGTAAAGATTCCTCTTTGCTTTGTTCCAGGTCCAGATATCCGCACCAGACTTGTTGGAGAATCTGTGGACCTCAACATCGGACTGGGCAACTATTCTTTAAAACTTGACAAGACTTATCTCACACTGTCAAGCCACAAAACCATGGCCATCCACAACAGAAGTGACACCACAGTCCGATTCCAGTGGAAGACTTTTGTCACTGAGGAAGAGGAGTATCACCACAAGATCGGGTGGGTCTGAAAGATGCAGTGGCATACACTGCCTGAGGGTAAAACTAACATGTGGCCTCAGGGAGTGCTTGTGCTTTTGAGGGGTTGAGGGTATTAGGAACAGGTAGGTGTTCCTGCAAAGTCTGCAGGGCAGTCACAGCTCACAGTGAGAAGCCACAAAGTTGCTGGTTGTTCAGTTGTCAGTTCCAGAGAGGTGCAGTTTGCCCAGAGACAGGGGGACCAACCAGCAGCACGGGAGGACCGTGTGGCCATGTCCTCCATTTTGAAGTGCTGTGGCCTCCACCTTGAACAGTGTCAGTGACCTTGGAAGCAACTGTTCCTTTCTCATCTCTTGGCTGTGATCTTAAAACACTAGAATGATTCCTGCTGCAGCTGCCAAGTAATGGAGAGGTTAACTGTGCCAAAGGTCTGCAGAGAAGGCCAAAAGGAGGAAAAAAGGAAGGTGGTTCAAGGCTAGATGGTCCCCTCTCAGGGCCTCTGTTTTCATGCATATAACATGCATGAAATTTAATGTCACTGAAGAGATGCCATGCCTAAATTCATCAACTGGCCCTGCAAAGAAGTGGCTTATTAAATGAGCTGCTGCATTTGTTTCTCCCTGTGGCTGCAGGCTGTCTCACAAACTGTCCCGGCCGCCCCAGGACATAGCGAAGGATTTGATGATGGAACGCTATGAGGAGGTTCGCCTTTACTACGAGGAGCTTGAGACTGAGACAGCAAAGATTCAAGCAGACCCCTTGTTGTTCTCAGACGACGTTTTCACCATTGAGCCCTTGGTAAGTGATAGCTGAGAAGCTCCTCCTCCTCCCCCTGCCTGAATGAGGTCACTGGGCAGATCCCCACCTCAGCTGGCTTGATGTGCCCAGAGGGAAGACAGACGTCGGGTTTCTGGTGAGGCTGCAGAGCTGGTTGCAAAAAGCATTGCTACCCTGGGGGCTCCTGGCAGGCAGCAGGAATCTGCCTAAAGCTGAGCTCTGCTGCAAGGGCTCGATGTCAAGGGACCTTGGTGGGTGTTCTTGCAGTGTCCAGAGGGATCGGTTACTGTAGGAAGGGGCACAGCTTACACGGGATGTGTGGGGCTCACCAGAGGTGTTGAAGCATTGTCAGTTCACAGATTGACCTGAAGTGAAAAGGAGGCCAAATTCAGCCCAAGGTCATGGAAATGCCAATCCCTCCCTGTAACCAGGACTTAGAGCACGTTTGAGTCTCCCTTCCAGTATCATCTGGGAGCCTGGACACAAGACCTTGAAATGGACTTTTTGAGTTCTATTGCACACAGGGACAGAAAATCTTTTCCTGTTAATGCAAGCAAACCCCCATGTCCTTCCATCAACCAGAGCCCTGATTATGAGTACTGGCACAGTGTGAGATGAAGAATCCCTGCTGTCTGCACTGTGCAAAAGCCCTCCTCATCTTGCAGTAAACCCTACAATAATCTCAGCCTCTGCTTTCTTTTAAAATAAGTTAAACTAAGTGTTTTCTTTCCAAGGAAGGGGATCATGTTCTCTTCTTGGTTACTCCTAGAGCCCCCACTAAGACCAAGAACCACCAGTGTCAGCACAACAGCAGTTTCACACCACTGCAGCTGACAGCAGCATGATGTGACCAAGAGCTTGTGTCAGAGCAGTAGGAATATTGTAGAGTGGGAGCTGATCAGCTGAGCATTAAGAGCATCCTGTGGTGTGTTGAGCTGCTTTTGGAGTGTTTCCTCGGGCTCCTTGTGTTGTTCCTCCTTGCTCTAAGTAAAGGCTTGCAGGTTGAAAAGAAGAAATGTGATATTGGAAGGCAAATGGTTTGCTGTCTGTTTCTGTTGTAGGAGGGAGAGCTTGGTCCGCATAGTTCAGCGGAAATCAAGGTGTTCTTTAAACCCCAACAAGCCCAAGTCTATGAAAGAGTGGCCTACTGTGACATCTCAGGTACGGCTCCTTCTCTTTCTCTCACCCCCAGGGAGGGGGAGGTGCAAATACTCTTGCAGCCCACTGGGCTCCCGTGTAAGTGCTGGCAAGGGTCCATGGTCAGCAGGGCAGTGCTGGCTCGTGCACTGTCCCTGCGGCTTCCAGGTGGTCTCCCATGCAAGGCCAGGGCTCAGGACACTGATCCCAGAACAATCCAAGCAGTGCATGGATAAGCTTTCATGCCATGGGTTTGCCAGGATTTGCTCCAAGGCCAAAGAGCTGCACAGCAGAGCAGCTTTAGGGAACAGGCACTAAGCCCCTCTAGACCACTGACCTCAGGATGGGTCCTCATTACATGGATCCATCAGCAGGCAGTAGGAGCTGAGGTAGAAATGTGCTCCCTGAGCCCGGGTCACCTCCCACTGCCCAAACAACACCAGACCAGAGGTGGTTGAGCCCTGCTGAGCCCAGGCTGTCTGCAGAGGGACCACCCCTGGCCAGCACCTGCTTCTCTTCCTGTGTGTGGGCTTTGCTGTGCCCACACAGGGCAGGGAACGCTCGCAGAGCACAGCGTGGTTCAGGTTCCCCTGTCCTTCCTCTCTGTCTCTGCATGATGCTGCTTAGTGTTTTTCACCTGTAAGTGGGAGATGGCTGTCAGGCTTCCATCCAGGGGATACTCTGGGTTTGCCCATCGACGAGAAAGAGGTGGGAGGCCCGTGGTCCTCCAGCAGCCAGGTTCCTGTTCTGCAGGGTGCTGCAATCCCTAACCCAGCCACTCTGTTGCCTTCCTTCCTGCTCCAAGCTGATGGATACAAATGTCATGAAACAGCTTTTTATTTAGACAGTAACTGTGCAGGGTTTACTCAACAAATGCCATCTACAGGAATTACTCAGGGCTCCTGCTAACAAACTCTCTTCCTGCCCACCAACTGTTGTTGTTAGAGCTGTGGAAGGAAAGCACAAATGTAAAAAGATGCTCCCAAGGCATTCCTTGGGATGTCCTGCATCACGTGAAACTGTGCATCTCTGTTTGTTGACATGGTCAGATGAGAATCATGTTCTGAGACAGTCACCAAACACGGGGGGACATTCTGTGAACACCATGCTGAGTGTCAGAAAGCAGCAGAAGACTTTGTCAACAAAGTCCTGTGCTGTTGGGCCACTGCACCCCAATTTAGGTAGAAGCCAGGCAGCAATGCCCAGCTCTTTGCGAGCTTTGTCCCTTCACTGAACGGATTTCAAAGCTCCTCCAAGTGCTTGGGAAGGAAATCCTAGAATTGTTAAGGGGTTGGAATGGCCCTTAAAGATCATCTAGTCCCAAACCCCCTGCCACAGGCAGGACACCTTCCACTAGCCCAGGTTGCTCAGAGCCCCGTCCAACCTGGCCTTGGACACTGCCAGGGACGGGGCAGCCACAACCTCCCTGGGCAACCTGTGCCAGGGTCTCACCACCCTGACAGGGAAGAATTTCTTTTGTATCTCTAACCTAAATGTCCCCTCTTTCAATTTGTGTCTATTATTCCTTGTCCTGTCACTACAGAAATCATGTTTTAAACTGGGCATCGCTATTTCAGGGTGCAGACTGGTGGCTAAATGGGAAACAAGCCCAAGGGGTGGGTTAGAAATCGGAAGCCAGCCCCAAGGCGTATCTCCTGAGGGAAGAGAAGGGTCCATCTCTTCCCCTGGAGCATCAGGGGCTGGTCTCACCCATCTGGGAGTCAGGAAGTAGCACTGAGGCAGCCTGGAAAAAGCAGGATAAGGGAGTGAGAATTACAGTACTGAAATGGAAATCTCTCCCCAGGCCGTGAGAGCAGGCTGCCCCTGCGCCTCACAGGGGAAGGCCTCGGGCCCTGCCTCCAACTCAACTTTGAGGAATACAACATGGGGAAACTTTTTGTTGGAGAAACCTACAGCTATGAGGTGAGCAGCAGGGGCTGGGGTGGATCCTGATGGCTCCTGGGGCAGCGGGGAGCCTGGTGGACCTGTGGAATTTCTGGCAACTTGGGCAGTTGTGAGCAGGGAATATTTGACATACTAGTCAAATCTGGGGGTTTCACACAATCTTGAACCTTTTATGGGGTCTGAAAGGTGTGGTCTGTTGTTCATGAAGCCCCAGTTCCTGCTTTTTGGCAACCTCCCTTGGAGATCAGCTGGGATGCTTTCTGCAAAACAACCCCTCAACACATGAAAGCAACACTGGGTCAAAAAGCTGAAGTGTTCAGAGGCTTCTGTTCCAGCCTCAGACTCAAGGCACCTCTGTGCTTGGGCTGTTCAAGAGCAGCTGGAACAAACTGGCTGCAAGAGTCCACTGCAAGAGAGAGCAACTGAAAAAAGTAGAAAATGAGGCACTACATCATGCCAGACACTTTCAAAAGCTGTGCCATGGCTGGGAAGGACAAACTGAGTTGTATTCTTACATAAAAAGATTGTGCTCTCTCTCCATTTTTGATGCTGATACTTTATTACTTCTCACTATCAATGTACTATTGTCATTACCTGTGAAAAGGTGAATGAGTAACGATACTGATAGGGCTGTCCTAAGCAGCTCCACTGCAGGTAAACCTCAGCTCAGCGTGGATTCCCTCAGTTCAATTTGTAACACAAGTAACACACATGAGAGAAGAGTAGTTTTCAAGTTTCAAGGCAGAGGTTGAATACGGGAACTTGTCCTGTTGTACATTTTTGCCTTCTGCCACGTAGCAGCACACGGCATCTTCTGCCTTTGCGGGGTTAATCGTTTATTAGAAAGCAACTCAGCCTTCTGTAAGAAAGGTTCCATTTTGCTTTCTTGCTGTTGCAGGCAATGCTGGTTAACAAAGGAGATATTGACACTCCCTTTGAGCTCATCCCTTCAACCACCACCTACGGCTCCTGCTTCAGCTTTCTGCCCCAGCAGGGCATCATTCCACCAAATGGGCTCCAGCCCCTCCAGATCTCCTTCAGTTCCACCACCCTGGGGGAGTTCTGTGAAAAATTCCAGTTCAATGTGACTACATCCCCTAAGCCTCTGACCTTTACTATCAGGTGAGGAGGGCTCTGGGAGCTTGGGGGGCACATCTGTAGCTGTCTCTGGGTAATCATCTCCCACCTACCTCATCTGGTGGTGGAACAGAGAAAAAAGGTGTTGCCTGAGGTCTCAGCCTTGCCTCTGATGCTGGTGTGGGAGATGGGGAGCTCTGCAGCAGGGACTGTCACAAGGACTTGGGCATCATCCCATGGGCTGGTGCCTTTGCAAAAGATAATCCTCGCCCAGCAAAGGGGAGAAGGGGTGATGACAGGAGAGGCAATGCCCTGCCTGCCGTGGTGCCCCAGCCCCATCAGCAGCTGTGGGCTGCTGACCACTGCGCTTCGGCTGCCTCCTGTGCACACGGAGGCTGTGCTGAGCACAGGGTGGGCTGGTTCGACACCCACGGTGCCTCTGACACCAGCTTTTATCCCCCTGAGCCGGAAGGACGGCCAAAGGCTTTGCAGTTCCCTTTAACCAAGCCATTGCCTCCTCTGTCCTCGTCCTCGCAGGGGCCAGGTCACTGGACTGAGCCTGAATTTCAGCACAGGAGCCCTTGACTTCAGTGACGTCTCCTTTGGTGAGTGTTCCCTGGGCTTGGACGCAGCAGGAGGGATCTGTGCCTTGCCAAAATGGAGCACTGGAACAGAAGAGCATCTGTCCCTCCTGCCCTTCCACGGCAGCCTGCAGGGTGTTAAATCCAGGGCTGCTGATGGCATTTTGCCATCGTGAGATCTGAAAGGACCAAGGGAATAGAAAGTCAGTATTTTCTGGTGTCCTGTGTAGTCTCTTCTGCTCCAATCTCCCAATCCTTGCCAGCAGAATGACTGTAAAAGTCCTTGTCCCAGGAGGGCCTGGTTTTCCGTTATGGGAAGCAAGTCTCAGAGAGAAAGTGCTGTAAACTCTTGTGGGCAGCAATCACAGCCAGTGTGCAGCGTGGCTGTGATGTCCCCATTTGTTGGATAAGGCGAGACGTGGTTCCTGATCACTGATCTCAGAGCAAGCCTTGGGTTTGCCTCCAGTGAAGTGGGCTGTGAGTTGTACGTGCTCAGTCTTGTTGCCCCAAGCCAGGAGAAACCTTAAGGATCCTGCCTAAAGAAACTGCACTGGAGTGCTTTGCATCATGTTCCAGTTCCCCATTCCATCCTCCCTTTTTTTTTGCTGTAGCTTCTCCCCAGTGACAACTCAGTGCTTTTGTATCTTGAAAATGGTGGGAGCGTTGGCAGCGTTAACAGGGAATTGTATGGCTTGAATTTTCCGAGGAAATGGTCAGTGTGGATGCACACTCATCAGTGCGAAATAATTGATGGGGCTGGTTTGGGGCAGTTAGAGAGAGAGAAACTTGTGGTGTTCAGCAGGACTAAGAGTGGGCATTTCCAAGGCAGCAACCTGGGGTCAGTGTCCAAGTGATGATTAATTGCTCACTGAGCTGCTCAGTGAGCTGTCCTTCAGATAACAAAGAGCTAAAACTCCAAGCACAGTTTCATCCTGCCGGGATATTCCCACTGTGAGATGCTTGGTGCCTACATGGCCATTTGTGTCATTTTCCTAGGCTTTCCTCATACCTTGTCGTGCCGCCTGATCAACACCTCCGTGGTGCCCGTCACCTTCCACCTTCGCATTCCTGAGGACGGCCAGGGACAGCCCAGCCTTACCAGCTTCGATCAAATGAAAGACAACGATCACCCATGCTGGGAAAAAGGCACCTTGGCTCAATTTCATGAGAAGCCAAAGGAATTTACCATAACACCCAGCACAGGCACCATCCATTCCAAGGGATTCCAGGAGATCACGGTATGGGAGGAGTCTGGCCATACATGGGTCAGGAGGTGGGGCTGAAGCCTCACTGGTGTGTGGGAGGGCTTTAGTGCTGCCGGCTCTCAGCGTGTGCGAGGGAGAGATCTGCCCTGGCATGGGAGCTGGGTTACTCGGAGCTTTAGTCTCATTATCCATGATTATGTATAATGCTTTCATTTAGCCACCTGTGCCCTGACAGCTGCAAGGTGTGTTTAACAAATTCAATATTGCCAGATAGCTTGTGTTACTCCATGTGTGCTCTGCATATGGGCCAGCAGAAGAATTAAAGCAAAATCCTCCCTTTCCTTACTGGGAAACAAGACCCGGAGGAGACCACACATGGGTAACGAGCTTCTGGGAGAAGGGAAATATTTGCTGCTCTTCTCTTCCACCAGGTCACGCTGTGTTCCAATGATGTGGGACAATACGACTGTGATATGGTGGTGGACGTGGATGGTTTTGGCAAGGAGGTGTTGGCTCTGCGCCTCAAAGCCAGGTACCAGTGCTTTCCTTGCAGCTGCTCATCTTTTCCCGTGCACCTTTTGCCCTTCCTTGACAAGACGTGTTTGAGTGGAATGACATGAAAGGTGATTTACCTCTGTAGGGGTTTTAAACGTCTGCTGGACAGTGAGAAATGTCTTATGCTCCAGTCCATGCTCTGCGGGGCGAAATGCTCTCCATTCTCTCCGTATCTCTAATTCCCTCGGGGTCATCTCTTTGCCCAGATGTGTTGTTCCTGACCTCCGTTTGCTCTGCTCCACCCTCGACTGTGGAAAGTTCTCTCTAAAGGAGCCTTGCAAGCAAAAGCTGACCCTTGTGAACCCGAGCTCCCTTCCAGGATGCTACAGAGTTCTCCCTCAGGTTTGGCATCTCATCCACCTCCTCCTCTCAAATATTTTTGAAGGGCTTATTAAGGACAAATGGGGTTTGAATAAGACCTTGCTGGTTTCCGTTCAGACTTAAAGGTGTGCTTAGGACAAGATCCTACCTGAATGTAAACTTTAGGAAGCAGTTAAATAGGAACCTGCCTGAATATTGTCAACTTCAGGAAGCATTTCAACCTCTTCAGGAAGCAATTTATATTCTAGTGTTTGGGGTGTTTTCTTGTGAGAGATCTTAGAAGGTTGTGAAAAGCTGCTGCAAGGAGTCTGCCAGCACAGGAGAGGGTGTTTGTGGATGCAGCAGCTTTTGGACCCTGAGGATGCTAAGCCCCAACAATTCTTGCATCTTTTTTTGTGCCTTTCAGCTTTTTCCTGGGGATTTTTAAAAAATGTGTGTGAGTTGCCACTGTGGTAGATGTTAAGCAGTTTAAAGTTTCCTCAGAGGTCCCTCTGAAGTTGCACTCGATTCTGTCCCTCCAGAGACACCAAGAGGCTGCTACTCTGTGGTACTCCTGCCCCAAGCCGTGTGGGATTATCCAGGGTCACGAGGTGCTGGAGATCCCAATTACAGTTGAAGCCCAGGCAGTGGGTGCTCATTCCACCGTGGTGGACATCGCCGTGTTCGGGAAGGAAAGACACCCACTGGTGAGTGCGAGGGGAGGCGTGTGCCTTTGTGCAGCTCATCCTGGGGGGTGTGAAGTGTGCAGGGATTCTTCCGGGGAAAGCAGGGACTTGTCGTATATGGCTGGTGTGGACAAGGACAGGAGGCACTGGCAGCATAAGCCGTTTATGCTGCAAATGGAAATGATGATGCCAAATCCTTTGGATGGCACCAAACGTGTCCAGCCGGGCCATCGCGCTTGTGCACGTAAACCAGTCACCAGGAAGGGCGGGCAGTGCAGGCTGTGCAGGGGAGCCTGACTTTTAACAACACTTGCACATAACTATCAGGCTGCTTCCCTTACAGAGCAGGGTTTCTCCCCACCAGAATAACCAGCTGTTTTAACTCTCAGACTGTTTTTAAACTACAGATTTCTTGCAAAGCTTTTACCTTTGGGCCAACAGTTTACAGGTTGAAGGTTTCCCTGACTTATCTTTTTTAATTTGGAAGGGAAGATCAAATTTTTGCCTAGAAGTCCAGCATTTTAGCTGGAGCGTCATATCTGTCCCTAAAGGAATGACTTGAGTGCTATTGAGCTGTTTAAGCTTTCTTAACTTTCCCTGTTGTTTTCTGGTTTGCTTTTCTTAAATCTCTCTTACCTGCTTCCTGGAACAGCAAATGCAGTTAACGTGCACTGGAAAGGTACCGCTCGTCTATGCAACTGTGAATAAGATAAACTTCGGCAAGATCCGAGCGATCCAGGACACTTCCCAAACTCTCCAGCTGTGCAATGCGAGTGTTGTCCCTGCAGCCTTCAGAGCAGAGATCGTAAGTGTCTGTGGGAATGTTTTCCAGTGAAACTCACTGCTCAGTAGCAACCCAGGACTTGGATTTTGGATGTAAGGTTTCTGTATTGCTCTGTGGGAGAGAGGAGGCAAGAGGAGCCTGACTCTGCAGGTGGTTTTAGCTGGGACAACCTTCAGTGAAATAGTTTGCAGAGTTGTAGGAGCAGAATGAGTCTGGACTGTGGTTTCAAGTTCTCCCTTTATTTTGTGGAAGGTATTAAGTGGTGCAAGTCAGGTTTTTGGAGCTCTGAGATGAAGCGAAGCCTGTGGCCCTTTGCTCCTGAGAGGCCAAGGATTTCCCTATGGTTTCCTCATACCCTCCACATTTGCTTTGTGCCAAACCGCTGTCAGTGGTAGAGAGCAGGGTGTGAGGTCTGTCCTCAAGCTCCTCTTTGCAGCTGATGATGAGTGACAAGCGAGGGCTTTGGTCCTTCAGGGGCGAGGACTTTGGTGCTGGGGTTTTGCTCCCCTGGTTTTGCAGAGTTAGTCTTCAGGCTCTCAGCACTGTCCTCCAGCTGTGTGGCTGCTGTGGTGGGATTTGAGCAGTCGTGGCTTTCTGCAACCTTGAGCCTTTGTGAAAACCCAGCTCTGTTGTGGGGAAGCCAGGAGAGAGAAAGAAGCTTCCCTTGGCACACACTCCAAAAAAGAGACTGGAGGAGGAATAACCTTTTCCTGAGGAGGAGCGTCCCTTAGATTATACAAAATGTAATAGTCTGTTACAGTCGGTTAAAAGAGGGTAAAATACAGGTTGTATAAACTCCGCTCTTGCCCAGACACAGTAGCTTAGATTTAGGGAAATGAAGGCTTTCCAATTTTTATCCTCCTCTCTGTAGTCATGCCTTTCCTCACACCTTACAAGTCACCAGGGTCCATGGTTTCCATCCTAAATGCATGTTTGGCTTGTCTCACAGGATGGCAAGTGCTGGAGAATTGAACCCAGGGAGGGAGTGGTCCCTGCCAAGGCTGAGATTTCTGTGGTTGTCACGGCAAACCTGGATGACACAGGAAAATTCGAAGACAGCATGAAGCTGTTCATTGAGAACAGCCTTACCAGTGTCATCCCCATCGAGGCTGTGGGCATTGGCACCACAGTTGCCATTGACAAACCGTTTGCTCCAGAGCTCAAGCTGGAACCCCAGTTCAAGTAAGAGACCTCTTAACTCCTGCCTCTTCTCTTGGCTCAGCAAGGAGCAGTTATGCTGTAGACCTTCAGGCTAAATTTTCTTCAGTGCTCCAGGCCCTGGCTCTGTTTTCCTGAAGCCAGAGATTCCTTTAGAAACATGTTGCTATGCTCAGGTTCCTTCAATTATTAGAGAGACACCTCTGCCCGAATTAAGAGGCAAACGAGACAATATGCCAAAGTCAGTAGTACAGATTTTTACTTAACAGTAAATGTGAGGTAGAGAGAGGTAGAAAGAAATGGGAAAAAGAGAGAAAGGGAGAGAGAATGACAAAAACCCCGATGCAGTCAAGAAAATATCACCACTCCATGGATTCCAATGGCATCCCATTGATGCTCTTCTTGTGGCCTTCTCGGTGGTAAAGTGTTCTTGAAGTGATGGTTTCACTCTGGATCCATTAAGGGAAGCTCAGGATGGTGAGGGAAAAAGGCCATGGTGATGAAGGAAGTCCCTTGTGGAGAGGGAAGATGTGGAAATACTACTTTACCAGTATAAACCTATTTGTCATTGCAATAGCGATATCGGAAGGGCATCAGACATTATTTCTGGCCCACATTAAGAGCGGGAAATGAGGACGGTCTCCAAGCTTTTAACACCTCAGATTGCTCACTAAGAGCACTTGACTGCAGAGAAATAGCAGCTCCCATGACGTTTCCCATCTCTGCTTCTCTTCTAGCTCTGTTCCCTGCATTTTCCGGTTCAACGTAACCAACAAGGGACGGCGGTTCCAGCGGCTCTACTGGGGCACAGAAGGCTTCAGCACCTTTCGACAGCGTCATCCCCTCCCTGCCCTCAGTGTCCCCAAGGGCAAAAATGCTTCCCAGAGACCCAAATCTGCCACCCCCATATTTAAGCTGCGGCCACGGTGTATGCATCTGCAGCCAGGCGAGACTAAGGAGCTGGTGCTGGAAGGCTTCTCCAGCACTGTCCAGGTGAGGTCCCTGCCAAGGGCTGAGCCTTCCCCATCAGGTCCCCTCCTCTGGGGCTTCTCCTGCAGCCCCTTGACGTTTGCCTGGGAAAATGAGCAAGGGCCTTCAAGGGAGTGTTTAAGGCTACAGGTTTCCATGGCAGCACCAGTGGCTTTCCTTGCTGGCCACCATCAGTTGCTATGGCTTTTTTGTGATTCCACAGCTCCCAAAACCCAATGCTGATCCCAAAATATGGGCTGAAGGAAGTTTGGTCCTTTGGGGCAAACAGGAGGTTACCAGTGTCGCCTGCTGAGGCAGAAAGGAAAGGCAGAGAAAATAGGTTACACTTAAACTAGGAGCCCAGGCAGAAAGTGAATTAAACAAGTGCCAAGTGGTTTATCAGGGGTAAACAAGGAGTAAAAGAGAAGCCCTGTGAAGGGAGGGAGTGTCTCCCGAGTGCCTTTTGTGGCTGTTGGGGTGCAGCGTTACGGACATTTGAGCGCACAAGGAATGGGCTGCAGCACAGGGAGGAAAGGGGGCTGTGTCTGTAGCTTTGTGGGCCATGGTGGGTGAGGAGCCAAGGCAGGGCATTTGCTGGACACCCTGCCAGCACCACTGGTGACAAGTGACTCTTGCATGCAGGAGGTGAAGGAGGAGCTGGTGTGTCACACAGCCGTGGGGTCAGAGATAACTATGAAAGAGATAATAAAGACAAAGGTCACCTGCAAGTTCATTTCTGCCGCCCTGGAAATATCATCCAGTGCAATCACTTTCTGCGTGGAGAAGGTAAGTCTCTGGATTGCATCCTGGCATTTAACAGCATGGCTCAGTGAGAGAGCTTGTGGGAGGTGTGTGCTTGTGTTAACAGCCCTCTTTACCTTTCCTGAGGCACTTTGTAAAGTAAGTGAGGATGTTTTTAGAGATGAGAGTGGTTTTTAACTTCCTCAGAGTCCAGTTGCAGCTACAGCTGCACTGCTGAGGGGGACCATGGCCACTTGGAGAGAAATGCCAGTTTCTGTGTTCTCTATCAAGGGAGGGTTTTGAGGATCCTCCAACTCACAGTGATGTCTGAACACCAGTGCTGTAGGGAAGCTGGGAAAACCAGAGATTCCTGTGAATTCCTCAGGCTGATGAGGAAAAACCTGTCATCTCCGATGTGTCTTTGCTTTCTCTGCTGTTGTTATGGATGCTCTGTGGTACAGCTGTATGGTACAGCTCTGTGCATTTCCCCAAGCCTCACCTGCTTCAAAGGACCCACACATGCATGTGAAATGCATTGGAAGGAGAAGGAGGTCTATGGCTACTTGAGGTTGTTTTTCCTTGTCTCCTGTTTCTGTAGTACCCCAATGATGTCCTGACTCTTCAGTACAAGCCTCTGTCTTTAAAGAACACCTGCTCCCTGCCATTCAGCCTCTTGCTGGACGTGGAGGAGCCGTTCCTAATCTGTGACACGGACCAGCAGCCCCTCCCTGCAGAGGCTCAGGTGAGCAGCCAAGGACCCTCCTGCCAGTGGGCTTTGAAGAGGGAGGGCTGGTGAAGGGGTGCCCTTCTGCTGGGAGGTCCTCGAGTCGAGAAGTTTATTCTGTAGAATCAGCAGTGGACAGGCCTGAACTGTGAATGGAGTCAGGAGAGCTGCTGAGGGAAGCAAAAACTCCTCTGAATTGCAGAGATCCCTCCTGGCTCTCAGATACGAGGAGAAGGGAGCAGGCAGCCAGGTGTGGGCAAGCCATGCAGCAAAGGTGTCTCCTGGAGAGCAGCCCAGCTCTCCAGCAGCCATCCTCTTGCATTGCTGCTGAGCACAGAAACAGGAGCCTGAGAATCCCCCACCAGAGTGTGATTCTTGCAGTCAGACCCTCCCTTGTAAAGAAAAGAAGGGTGGACTGGGAAGCCCGTGCTGGGGTCACACTTTGAGCATTTACTGTTTCATGCTGTCAGACCTTGGGACTTCATCGTGTGGGTGATTAATACTCCTTGTCTTCTTGCAGCCTGTGAAGATGGAGGCAGGGGAGGAGCTTCATCTCTACGTTGGCTTTAACCCAGCTCATAAAAAGGATCCCATCAGCTGGGTAGCAGAGAAGACTGTGAAGATCCGGCTAGTGGAACATTCTCTTGAGAAAGAGATCACCGTTCGGGGAGAAGTCTACTTCCCAATCTGCATATCCCGACCAAAGAACTGGACTTTGGTTGCATCAAGGGTGGCACAGAACAAGTGCGTTACCTGGAGATGACCAACTGCAGCCCAATTCCTGCCCGCTACCACTGGTCATTCCAGATGGACAGCGTGGAGTACCCGACAGGGTATGTGCACCTTTGCCCTCTCCTGGAAGCCCTTTCTCCTAGTGTCCTGTTTGTGCTTTGCAAAGGCCAAAGCTGTTAGCCTGGGATCTGACAAACTGCTTTTGACTTTGCCTTGTGGAAATAACAGTGACCAGCCGTGGTCAGGCTGGATGCTCAGCCTTGGCCTGGAAGTGCTGGAGGCTGCCCAGGAAGTCCCAATTCACATCCCAGAAAGAGCTAGTTAGCCCCTGAGCTGATGCTGAACATCTTGTGACCTTCCCCTTCCTTCTCCTTTTCTGAGACACCCCCTGTCTGAGCTCACCGCACCTGCACCCACCCGGGGGCTGCATCCTGACGAGGAACTGCTCGTGCAGGTTGCCCTCCCTCCCACTGCAGGTCTGTGATCATAGTTACGTTATTTTCCAGGTTCATCCCCACCCCGCCTAAATTCAAACCCCAACCACAAATGGCCAGGTTTGGCTGTGTTGAGTGTGGGCGTTATTCAAGGAGATACTCCAGGCCTGGAAGTGTGCAGGAGCCAGCCAAAGCCCCGAAAGCAGCGCAGGACTCTACCCAGCAGTCATCACAATCAGAGAACTGCCTGGAAACAGAAGAGGATTCTTCTGAAGAGTCATCAGATTCAGAGGACTCCCTGGAAACAGAGGATGATTCTTCTGAAGAGTCATCAGATGCAGAGGACTCCCTGGAAACAGAGGATGATTCTTCTGAAGAGTCATCAGATGCAGAGGACGATTCTTCTGAAGAGTCATCAGATGCAGAGGACTCCCTGGCAACAAAGCAGGATTCTTCTGAACAGTCATCAGATTCAGAGGACTCCACGGAAGCAAAGGTGGATTTTCTTGTGCACCTGCCACTTGTGTTGCTGCCCCAGCTTGCCACCAAAAAGCTGTGCTTGTGCTGACCTCCCCTTTTGCTGCCCAGCTGTTCTGTGCCCTGAGAGTGGGCTGGGCAGCAGGGCCAGTGGCTGGACATGGGGGAGGGAGAAATAGGATACTTTTCCTTGGAGAAACCCACTCAGAGCCTACAGACCAATGCTGACTTTGGGATTTTTTTGGCTTGTTCTCTTTACAATGTAAAATGAGGCTTTCCTGCCTCATGATGAGAAGGCTTCCAGTTTCCTTCCTGTAGCAAATTCCGATCTCCATGTACCCCCTTCCCAACCCAGCCAGACCACCCGTTTTCAGGTCTCTGCCTTCACCCAAGAGCTGGTATTGCAGTGACAACCCCAGAGCTGCCTTTCATACAGTGAGACTTGGCAAGGTGGCTGTGTCCTGGACTGGAAAGTGGCTTGTCTTCCAGGTGCCGCCAGACGCTGTTGCAGAGTCTCGGAGCTCAGTGGAGACGAAGGGATCTGGGCAGTCAGCGAAGACAAAGCCCCCTGGCTTCAGAGCAGAGGAGGTAAGTGGGAATCTCTCCCACTTGCACGTTTTCAGCGTGGCAAGCAGGTCTGTTGCCCCCACAGGTACAGAACTCCCTGTGCAGCACCCATGGAGGGCATTGCTCCCCTGGCACCTCATCAGGTGCTCAACAGGATATTTTTCAGGTGCTTTTGGTGTAGCCCCTTGAGAGAGGAGCCTGTAAGTCAGAGTGAGAGGCAAAAGCCTCAGGAGTCAGATGAGCTGGGCTGGACTCCTCCCCTCAGCTCCAAGAGCTCTCACCTCTGAGTCTCCTGCTTTTCTGAAGGCAGTAAAAACTGCTTTTAAAGGCAAGTTCTGCAGCAGAGAGAATGTCTTGCTGCCAGGAGACATCCCAGTTTACTTTAATGTCAGGTATTAATTAATGCATTGATCAGTGAGGATGGCAGAAGATTTTCGCCATGCTCCCTCCACTGGTCAGTGCCATGGAGGCAGGATGAGATTAGGATGCTTCAGGCTGCTGTGTGAGGAACAGGTTCCTCCAGCTACAGCTGTACTTTGCTCCAGGCCACGGCTGCTCTTCTGCACCCATTTCCACGCTCAACAACTCGATCTCTCCTCCCCTTCCCAGGTTTTCAATGTCCAGCCGGTGTCTGGTGTGCTGGAGCCGGGCAAGAGCCAGCAGGTGCCCTTCACCTTCTTTGGCCACGCCAACATCATCGCCCGTGTCACGGCGCTGTGCCAGGTGGAGGGAGGCCCGACCTACCAGGTGGAGCTGAAGGGGGAGACTTCGGTCCTCACCTACCAACTGAGCGCCGAGGAGATCAACTTCGGGCGGCAGGTACCACCCCCTTCTCCTGGCAGAGCTGCTGCCTTGGAACCATCACCAGCAGGTTGCTGCCCACCCTTCCCGGCTCCTTTGTTGGCTCTGGGGCTTGGAAGTACAACCTTTGAGGGTATGTCTGGCCTCCAGACTGCTTTGCAATGGCCATCTCCACCCCCTCCCGTGGTTGTTACTGCACCTCTGTGTGCTGCCAGAACTCTCTGTTCCTGAGCAGGTCCTTGTGCCTGGGGGTTCCCCAGGTTCCCAAGTGCCTGTAGCTTGTCCCGGTCCCTGCTCCTGCGGTGTCTGCTCTCAACCCCATGAAAGAGGAAGAAGATTCCCAGCAGCAGGCCTGTGTCTGTAACTTCCCACTCCTCTGTCCTCTCTTCAGCTCTTTAACGAAGTCATCAAAGCAGAGGTCACCCTGAAGAACAAGGGGAAGATCGGATTCACCTACGTGGTACAGAGCCCCAGCACTGGCACTGCAGACAACCCTCTGCCTGGTGTGCTCGTGGTCCTGCCCAACACGGTGAGTGGCACAATTGACTGGCCCCGACTGCTGAGCTCTGCGGCTGTGCTGGCACTGAGGCTCTTCTGAGGGTCAGCGTACCCCAGCTGTGGGATCAGACAGGACTTACTCCTTGCCCATGCCTCCCCCGTGCCAGCACTAAGCAGCACTTACAAATTCCTTGCTTGGGCTTGAAGCTCCTTTGCCAGAAATTGTCGCAGGCCCTGTGCTGGTCCTTCCCTGCCCCCAGCTATTGTGCTCTGTAGCAGCTTTGTGGGGCAGTGAGGGGGCCAGGGAGGAATTTGGAGCATCCCACCACTTCCTCTTCCACAGTGGTGGCAAAAGAGCTTTTATCTGTGCAGCCTGGCTCTTGCTGGCAGAGGACAAACCCCGTTAGCAGCAGAGCCGTGCTCACGCTGAGCACAGGGCAGGCTCTGCTGGGGTGCAGCCTTATGAGCCCTCGGAAGGACACACTGCACCCTCGCCTTGGAGGCTCTTCTCAGCCCGTTTGTCGCCTGAGCCATCCTGCATCGAAGCCTCTTTGATGCATTGCCTCCCTCCTCTCCTGTCCCTGCAGGCTTACATTGAACCTGGCGAGGAGCAAGTGCTGAAGCTCCATTACCTGCCAGGAGTGCCAGGAGCCTTCTGCAGGACTTTCAAGGTTCAAGTGGACCACCTGGAGCCGGCAGAAATCTCCCTGAAGGGAGAGGCGGTCTTTGCCGGCATCTGCATGAACCTGCCCTGGAGCATCAAAGGTGAGCACTGCCCATCTGCCCCCAGCAAAGTCCCCGCTGGGTTTTTTCCCCTACTGTAACGCCCAGAGGGCAGCTCACACCCATCTCCACCAAGCCTGGAGGTTTCAGGGCTGTCAG
This sequence comes from Myiozetetes cayanensis, assembly GCF_022539395.1. Classification (NCBI taxonomy): domain Eukaryota; kingdom Metazoa; phylum Chordata; class Aves; order Passeriformes; family Tyrannidae; genus Myiozetetes; species Myiozetetes cayanensis. The sequence goes on along the minus strand of NW_026087675.1, from coordinate 14,664 downwards.
ACCAACACTCACCCCTCTGGTTGCTTCCTGAGTCTTGAGCAGACAAGCACATGTAGGCTTTGTCCCAGGAACCGTCCTGCAGATCTTGCCAGCACATCTGTCAGAGGCCTGCAAAGATGGCTAGACAGAAAAGCTTGGGAAAGCTGTAAGAGAGACTGGCAGGGCTTTTGGCAGGGTTGGATTTGCATGACACTGCAGAGGATGAGATGCTCCTCTCTGGGGAGGAAGATGGGTGGGAGTGAATGTGGGGATTCATAGACGAGCAGCAGCGGGCGCTTTCCATAGGTGGCTTTCCATTGATGGTTGGTTTCTGAGAGAGAAGACCAGAATTCAGGGGAGTGGGACTGCTCAGCTTAAATGGCATTGGCACTGCACCCACACTTCTATTTGTGAATGTTTTCTTCCTTCAGGAAGTAAAAAATACGAGGAGCTATTGAAACAGGCGAAAGAAAAGCTGAAAAAAGGCATTCGGGAGAAGAAAGCAAGTATTTGGAGGAAGCTTCCAATCATGAAGGAACACGTGAAGGGCCCTGGCATTGTGGTAAGAACAGCTGCAGTCCATGTCACTTGAGCCCCTGGCACCCCACAACAGCGTCTCAGTGCCCTGCTGGCACTTGGGACCTCCCTGCCCACACCTGGCCACACACAGGCACCAGCTCAGCGCTGCCCCACCTCTGGTCGTGGTCTCTCCTGGAGATGTACCAAGCTTCCCAGCTACTCCCCTTACTGGGGAGCTTTTTGCTCCCAAATCAAGCCCTAGCAGGTTTACAGACCTCAGTAGCAGCAGCCTGACTGTGCCCTGGGACTGTGCTGGCAGTGCTCAACTCCAAGAGCCACCAGCTCGGTCAGGGTTCCATTTTCAAGGCAGCTTTTGTCCAAGCTGCTTCAGCACTGCCTGGGGACAGGAAAATTCCTGAAGCTCTGGAAGGTTTCTGGCTCGTCTGTCTGGCCAGATCAGCTTTTCTAGCAGTGGGTGGGAAGGCAAAGATGCTGCAGTTCTTTCCCTGGAGAGAAGGTCCTGGCTAAGAGAGCAGAATGTGTCACAGACGCTGAGCAGCCAGACAGGAGGACCCCATTCCCCCTCTCAACAAGAGCAGGGTGGGATCCTCTTTCAGATACCAGGCTGGGCCTTGGGAAGGGCCTTTGCTAACCAGACCCTGCCTTGCCTTCCCTCAGTCCAACACTTGTCTGCGGATGGAGATGGACAAGATGCTGATAAAGGAAGATGCTCAGGAGCAATACCAAATTCTCATCTCCTGCCCCCCAGAGGACACTGTCTTTGACAAGCACATTCCTCAGAAGCTTGTCCAGTGAGTAGGGACTCCTCTCCCCTCTCTGCAGGTGCCCTGAGGGCAACACCCAGCAGTGTCCCCTGCTCCTGAGAGCTCCTTGTGCCTGCAGAGCTGGCAGCAGTGGGCACTTCAGAAAGGGTCTGATCCCAAGAGCTGTGACAGCAATAACTCGTGAGCAGCTGACTGTCCTGCCTTCCCCAGCGCTGTGCTGAGCTTTGGAGCTGCTCCGCTCCCCACAGGTGCAGGGTCCTGTTCTTAGAGCTCAGGGGGCCCAGAGCAGACCAACAAGCCCTTCCAGACAGCACAGGTGGTCAGGCCTTGGGTTTCATAAGCTTGAGTTGAGTTTTTACAGCATTGAGTACAGAAATATCCACTTTATTTAAATCTTCCATCCGCTGGAACCTGTAGCCGTGCTGTTGTTTAAGGACTGTCCTTACTCCTCCTTCCAGAGTCAAGCTGCCCGAGTACATCCTGGACATGGGCACTGTCGTTCAGGGCTACAGTAAAACCTGCACTGTGCAGATCACCAACACCTGGTCGTACCCAGTGACCGTCCAGGCCAATGAACGTGCCCTGCGTGACACAGGTAACCAGTGCTGGAGAGACTTCCCGTGGGCTGCACGGAGCTGTCTGACAGATTAGCTCAAGCCACTGCACATGGGGAGGTTTTTTGAGCTTCTTCCTCCCAGTGCCCCTGCTGGGAACCTGAGAGCCAGAATTCTCCTGGCCAAGTGTGCCCAGGGACCTGGCCTGCCTGTGACTGCCCTGATGCTTCCCTGCAGGGGCCTGATGGGCTGATTACCCTCCTCACCTCCCAGCATCGTCTGCCTTTGGTTTCCATCGGCATCAAGTTTCTTTGGGCACTCTGGGAGTGCGTTGCAAACAGATGGGATCTGTTGTGTTTGAGTTCACCCTGTCAGAGCTCTTGTGTTCAGCCTTTATTGAGGAAACAGCCTGTTTGATCCTCTGGTGGATCAAAGCAGGCTTCCAAAAGAGGCCTGGAGGCAAATCTGCACTTCTGTCACAGAGTGGCTCGCTGTGTCTGAGGGCTGCTCAGGTGTCTCCTCTAAGTTTCTGTCCCAGGAAAGCACAGCATGGGGTTTTTCCCAGGGCTCCCAGCAGGACACCCGTATGGCTTTAACAGGCTTATGACACATTTCATTTTGCTTGTGTATCTCAGCTGCTTTGTTTTCATCTGTTCAAGGTTTCAGCATACACCTGGAGCCCATGAAGTTCCTGGTCTGCGGCGCCAGCAGACTGTTTCAAGTGAACTTTGAAAGTGCCAACCTGCCAGTGGGAGAGGTGGATGTGCTCCTGCCCATCAAGGTACCGCAGCTTTTGGGGCAGGCAGCAGGCTGGGCACAGCAGCACATGTCAGCTGGACTCTCATCTGAATTCTCTGTCCTTCTCCAGGTGGAGAAAGGCCCCACGCTACATATCTGCCTCCGTGCCACTGTAGTTCAGCTGTTGCTCAGCGTCTCCAGGGACACAGTCGAGTTCCCCGATGTCCAGGTTGGGCAGAGCCGGTATGAAATAGTCCGGCTCTACAACCGGTTCGACGCGCCCTGTGAATGGTCCATCACTGTCAACAAACCTGCCAAGAAGGTAAAGCACAGGCGAACGTAACGCGCAACTTCGCGCTTGGGTTTTCTTTGCACCTCTTGCCTTTTCTGTGCCTGTGGCTGCCTGAGCGCTTGGGCTGCAGCGTCTTTGAGGAAGCTTTTGAGGGTCCAGATCGAGGCTGGTTTGCCTGGACCTGTTCCGCTGGCTGATGCTTTGCTTCTCTGCCGTCTTCACCCATTCCTCCTCCTCCTCCTCTGAGGACAGGACGGTGGCTCCCCATCTGCTTGCCCTGCCTGCAGGTTTCCCTCCAGTTCTGGACCGTGGGGGCCATGCGGGTTTGCTGTGGGCGCTCTCAGCACCGAGAGAGGATCTCGGAGCACTGCAGGAACCCAGGCTCTGTCCTCACAGACCAAGGAGACCTCACAGGACTGGTTTCTGTGCTCAGGTGGACAAACGTTTGACACCGGTTGTGCATCCGAAGGAACTCCAGGCTGGGAAGGATGATTCCCGTGTCTTTCAGTGGAAGGCCTGTGAGGGAACCCTTTATGGTAGAGAGTGGTGTGACCTGCAGATCCAGTTTTCACCCCAGGAAGAGGTGAGATTGGCAGGCGTCGCCCTCAGAGCTCTGTCAGGGCAGGGTGGTAAGGAGAACCCAACACAAGGAGTGGTAGATGAGCTCTTCCTCCCCAGGCAGCTTTCTGGAAGCCCTGCACTCACTGTGCCTCAGCTTCCCCTGCAGCACACCCTTCTGAGAGGTGCCTTGAAATCCCCACAGAGAACATCAGGGCACTGTGCTGTGGCTGCCTCTCTGCACATGGGGGGAGAGCAGATCTGCCTGGTTCCCCTCGTCCTCCCCCTTGCCTGGTTGTGTTTGCAGCCTGTGGCGCTGGGTGCAGAGCAGCTGGCACAGTCCCAGGGGATCAACCTGGAAGGGCCAATGCTGGCTTGTCCTGCTGCTGGCACCGACAGACAAAACACTGAGCAGAGAAGATGACCTTTATTTCTAGCCAGAGAGAGCTCATCTGCCTCTCTCATGGAGCTGGTGTTTGCCTGATGCATCAGTGCCAGGACTGAGGGCCTTTCTCATGCGCTCCTCCGTGACTAGGGGAGAACATCTGATTATCCATTTTACTCCCACCTGATACCCAAATACCCAGTTACACTGCACACCAGGATTCGTCCCAGTTACTCAGAGCCAAGGACACAGATGCTGTAGCCCCTAGCATAAGTAAATATCTGGGTTTCCATTCCCCCTGTGGGGACTGATAAAACCCCTTACCTTTGGGCAAGGGTTGTATTTGGGGTGCTGTCACCTAGGACGTCATGGACGAGTTTTCGGCACTTTTCCCTTTTCAGAAATCCTACAAAACGGAGGTGAAGATCAACATTCGTGGGAACAGCCAGCTCCTCGTGCTGCACATCTCAGGACAGGGTCTGGAGCCACGGCTGGAGTTCAGCCCCGCAGAGATCAACCTGGGAGCGTTGCTGCCGTGCAGCTCTGAGCTGGAGAGGACAGTGGTGGTGAAGAACCCCTGCGAGTTCCCCATTGAGTTTTACTCACTGGAGTTTGATGAGGAGTACCGTGAGGAGGAGAAGGTGAGAGGGCAGGTCTGGTCCCCATGTGCATGCTCCCCAAGCTCTGCAGCACTCCAGCCTTCCCAGGCCTGTGCCAGGGAGATGGAGGCAATCCCCAGGGCAAAGCCTGGGGGCACTTTGAGGTGAGCCATCTCTGCTGGCAGTCTGTGGAGGGGCTTGGATAGCCTGTGTTGTTGGGAGGAAGGCAGGAGGCAGGGACAAGATGGGCTGAGTCTGTTGGTGTGATGGAGGTTGATAAAGGAATCTCATGGATGGTTCCTCTTCCCCACGCACACAGATCCTGCGCACGCTGGACGAGTTTGAAGACCGGACGGCCTTGATGATACCTCCACGCGCTGTGGGTGAGAAGCTGCCTCCAGAGGTGCTCCAATACTATGAGAAATGGAAGATGATGGAGGCTCTGGGCCAAGAGATTGTATCCAAGCGCAAGGAAGAATCAGACCAGGACAATGGTAATGGTTTGGCATTGGTTGCTCTGACTGTGGACATAGCAGGGAGCCCGGCCCACACACCCTGAGCTCTCTGTCACCTTGTTCTCCATGCAAAGCCCATGCTTTTAGCAGCCATCTGATCTCCTGCCTAGTGGAAGAATTCCTGGGTGAAGGTCTGTGGCATCCTCTACCAACCTGGAGTGTAACCAAAGCCAGGTCCTATCTGCCTGCCATGGACTGGGAAGTACTCAGGATATCCCCTTGCGTCCCTTATCTGATGCTACTCTTTGTGGCTGAGCTCTTCAGCCAGGAGGACCAGGTCTAATGTCACTGGCTCTTTTATATTTGCTCCTTCCCAGCAACAAAAGCACAAGCTCACGTTGCTTTCAGCCATCTCCTTTCCTGGGATCTGAGGGGATGGGGAGGATGAGCAGGATCAAAGGTAGGCAGGAGGCTGACTTTTCTACTGGTTCCGTACAGCAGCGCTTCAAGAGAGCATCAGGTTGTTGAAGGACATGGTGGACAAGCGTGAGCGCCCCATCGATCAGGCCATCAGGCGCTACCTCAACACCAATCCCTTTGTCGAAGAGTTCAGAGCCCAAAAGCCCACAGGGATTGCCATCATCGTCTATGGGACACCCCGGACAGGTACGTGAGCCACAGCCCTGGGCTGCAAGGAGAGGGGGAAGCAGGAGAAATGCATCCTGGTGGGCGGTGGTGCCTGAGACAAAGTCCTCAGCTGAATATGAGGTGCAGAATATCCGCCTGGCTCTGGAGTTCGGTGCTCGTAACCATGCGCAAGCTGCCTCCCTTGCGGTCTCCCCTAGCAGGGCATTTCTTTCCCACCGTCCTTGTGAGTTTTCCAGAGCCTGTCCCTGAAAATGCCTCATGTGCAAGTTCACCAAGCAGTCTTCCTCTCTCTCTCAGGAAAGACAAGAGTCGCGGTCGCCCTGTCCAAGTATTATGGTGCCACCCGCTTGTCCCTCAACCAGATGGTGGCACAAGCCATGATGGACAAGGACAGCTTGGCGGGGCGCCGTGCCCGGCAGGTGTGCGTGGAGGCTGCCCAACGGGAAAGAGCCATGAGGAAACAGATGCCGGGTAAGGAGAAACGCTGGAGCCAGAGCACGCTTAGGGAACCACCACGACCTTCTGCTTGCTCAGAGAAAGAGTTTGACAGCCCTTGGGTCTCTTAGGGAACGTGGGTGCTGTGCATCTCTGGCTAGTTTTAAAGTAAAAAGCTCAATTTTAAGGCCTCTGACAGGGGCACTTTTACTGCCATTCTTGGCACATAATCCTCTTTCTAGGAGTGGTCAAGCACACCTGTCTCTTCCTCTCAAGTTTTTATATTTCCTCAAAGCTGAATCCAGCTTGCTCCTCATGGGCAGCAGGCAGAACCATTGCCCACTGTAATGAGGAAAAAGCCCTCTGAAGTGGCTCATTAAGCACGAGACAGCTCTGAGTGTGGCCTTGCAAATGTGAGAGGAAGGGAAGAATAACCTCCCAGAGGAGTTTCCAAGGAGAGACATGCTGTAGATGAGCTCTTTACTCCAGAGATTTTCCTGTGCCCACTGTCGGGTCACAGAGCTTGTGCACGCTCTGCTGTTCTCCAGATCAGACTGGAGACTTTTAGGAAACTTTACTGGGCAGTTGGTGCCCTGAGCTCTGCAGGGTGAGGCCAGAGCTGCTCAGTGAGCGGAGGAGTTTTGCATTGCTCCGTTTTGAACCTGGTTGGGTTCAGAGCTGGTGGAAGGAAGAAGGGTCTGGATCCCAGCTGGGCTTTTCCCACATGGAGGATTTAGCTCCAGCAGAGACGGGTGATGCAGCTGGGGCAGGGCTGCATGTTACAGTCTCCATGTGAAAATACAGGATGGGGAACAATGGTCCTGGAGGACAAATCTTTGGCTTGATCCATAGGGGAGCTACTGTGCTAGCAGCGTGCACGTTTGTCAGGAGGGACCTAGAGCTGGCCTTAAAATCCAGTATGGGCTGGTGTGTTTTATCCTGTGGATAAGCAGGGAAGGAGTTGCTTCTGGGAAGCAGTGCTGCTAGTGCCCAGCAGGCTGGGGGACAAGTGCCATGTCCCTTCCAGGGGACAAGGCTGTTCCCATTGGGGTGGAAGGTGCCTGCTTGCTCCTCACAGCCCTGCTGAGCCATCTGTCCCCTCTGCAGGTAAAAAGGGTGCTCAGGCCAAGAAAACCCAGGCCAGCCTTGGGAACAAAGACAGCCAGAAGACCCTCAGTGCCGGACACCAGAGCACTTCAGCAACCAAGGATAAGGTATCCAGCAAATCTCAGGCAAGATTTTCAGTGACCTCCAAGGGGAAACATGATCTGCACTGGTTAATGCCTGGGACCTTCCCGTTGCCTTTGAGATGGGACGGGTCTGCTTACAGTGGGGGCTCCGTGTCACCAAGGGCCTGGTGCAGGGGCTGTAGTGCCAAGAGCCAGCAGGGCTTTCTGCAGGGGTTTATTTTTCTTACCATGTTCCACCTTGCAGATCGCAAGTGTTTCCTGTGCCACTGCTCCTGCACGACAGCGATTGACCTTCGTTGCCTGGAGGGGGAGAAAGAAGAAAAAGCTGAAGTGTTGGACCCGCGTGCTGCCCGAGGAGTTGCTGGTGGACATCATCTCTGAACGGCTGCAGGTATGTGGCGTGGGGGAAATGGAGACGTTCCTGCTCCAGACAGGCAGTGAGGTACAGCTCGGAGAGGAGGAGGTCTGTGCCTGCTGCTGCAGGATCCTGTGCTGCATGCAGGGATCCTTGGGGGAAGCTGCAGATGCCCAAAGTTGGCAGAGTGTAGTGCAAGAGCCAAGCTGGTCTTAGCTGATGACTGTGAATGACAGTGGCTGGTGTCCTGAGACATCTGCATTTACTGACGTGCTGCGAGCCCAACGTGTGCGATGTCTGACTTGCTCTTCCTGTTTGTCTCTCCTGGCAGCAGAGAGACTGCAACAAGGGAGTGGTGTTTGATGGCCTGGAGACCCTCTTTGCGAGCAGCCTGGCATCTTCTCTCCTGTGCGTGCTCAAAGCTGTCAACAATCGGCCTCATATCCATGCTGTGAACATCTTCCAGGATTCTGAGTTTTGGAAAGGCAGGCAGAGAGCTGCAAGAGAGAGGAGAGCAGCTAAAAAAGAGCAGAAAGGTGAGATATCTTCATCCCTCTCATATCTTTCTCAAGCCCTCAACCTTATCTGTGTGTATATCTGTGTTTGCAGCAGAGCTTGTAAGAAATCTTTTTCTTGACCCTTCCACTTTCTGCCTCAGTGTAGCCAGCCCTCAGCTCACAGTTTCTTTAAATACAGCAGATGTGAGGCTGTAAGACTCACCTTAATCATTAAAGCTTGGGTACAAGTGCAAGCTGGCGTGGCTCAGTGACCAACCCCCAGCCAGCTGTCCACAGCCACGGTGCACCTGAGCCAGGCCACAGTTTGGGGGGCTGTCTGAATTTTGGAGCAGGGATGTGAGCTCTGCAGTGTCTCCTGGCAGGATGAGAGGCTGGGTCAGGAAAGAGCTGTGAATCCTCGCAGCTGACCCAGAGCCCCAGGCTCTGCTTGCAGTCACTAATGGCTTCTCTTGTGGTCTGTGCTGAAGCACGGGAGAAGGCAGAAGCTGCCCGGAGAGAGGAAGAATGTCTCTGGGGTGTGGATGTGGACGAATACAATGCGCTCCCTGAGAAGAAGAAAGCTCTGCTTGATTACAAAATAGAACAAATCAAGCGTGAGCGGCGTGAGAGGTAAGTGAGCCTCCCTGGCTTACTCCTCAGGGTAGTGTCCCTGGAGGGTTTCTCTGCTCCAAGGACCTTGGTTGAGCTCAGAGGGGTTCAGGAGCAAAGGCCAGAAGCAGCACAAGGATGGCCAGGTCCAGGTCCCCTGTTCCCAAGAGAGGAAGGGCCGTCTCTGTTGAGATGAGAACATCTTCTCTCCATTTTAGCCGTGAGCCCTCTGGCTTAGACATGGCCTGTGGGGAGCTGGGCTCTGGCCTTGCCTTGCCACTGCCCATGGAGGTGTCTCAAAGTCCGTGATGTTGATTCTCATCTTCTTCATCGTCCCCCTTCTTCACCAAACCAGCAGGATTGGGCTGTGGGCTGGTGAGCTGTGCTGGCTTGCTTTAGACCCCAGTCCTGCTATAGATGAAGTCCTTGCAATGCTGGTCTGCCAGGGGTGTCCTTAGGCTGGAGCACCATCCATAAAAGCTTAGGCTGCTCTTCAGCTGCAGCAGCAGGTGAACCCAGGAGAAGCCCTGGCCCAGCAAGGTAGCCCAGCTCAGGAGGATGCCCAGGAAGAGTGTGGAGCTGGGAGGGGAAGCTGCTTAAAGCGAGCATGTGTTTCAGCACTTCTCTCAGCCCGGGCTGATGTTTGTTGCACTGGGAGGAGATGGCCAGGGCTGCTTCAAATCAGTTTTCAGGACAGACAGCACAAGTGTGCCCTGGTCACAGCTGTGTTCCAGCAAGAAACCTGGTGGTTCAGAGCTTGATTTGCAGGAGGGGCGTTCCTGCAGCCTTTGCTTTCTGATTGCTATGATTATTCTCATTAATGAGCAGACTCTGCCCAGGGAGAAGGGGGCTGAAGGAGCCAAGTAGGCATTGGAGGAGGGATAAGTAGGTGTTAGCAATTTATGGGCAGGTTTAAACTGGGAAACCAAGGGAGGGGGGGCTTCATTCATCACTGCAGAGAGATGGTGGATCAACCTTTGGCAGCGTGCTGGAGGTGTCTGGGTGGACCTCAGGGTAGAAGTTGCACAGTTGATACCTTATGATGGCAAGGCTTAGGTTTGGCTGGCCCAGGAGGTTTCCTCCCACCCTTCCTCACTGGAGATGTTCCCAAGCTCTCTGGGTTGAGGAAGGTCCATGGAGATGGTCTAACAGTTCTACCTGGCCTCAGGGTCAAGGAGTGAAGGGCAGAGCCAGCTGGGATTGCAGTGAGCCCAGGTTTCTGGTGGTGACTCTCAGGGGTGTTTTCTCTTTGGCTTGCAGAAGGGAGCTGGAGCGGCTGGCTCGAGAGCTTGAGGAAAGCAAAAAGGTGACGTCACAAGCCTCAAAGAAGCAAGATAAGCAACAGAAGAAGACTGGCCGCTCGGGGAAGTTACCCGCAAAAGAGCAGCAGCGGGAAACCAAAACCCCAGAGGTCCAGAGCAAGCTCAAAAAACCAGCAGCAGGAAAACCACAGCAGAAGGAAACCAAAACCCCAGAGGTCCAGAGCAAGCTCAAAAAACCACCAGCAGCAAAACCACAGCAGAAGGAAACCAAAGGCCCAGAGGTCCAAAGTAAGGCCAAAAAACCCACAGCAGCAAAACAACAGCAGCAGGACACCAAAATCCCCAAGGTCCAGAGTAAGCCCAGAAAACCAGCAGCAAAACAAGAGCAGCGGGAAACCAAAATCCCAGAGGTCCCGAGTAAGCGTGAGAGGATCTTGGACCTGAGGTTTAACATCTATGAGTTTTCGCAGCAGAACATCAAAGATATTCTGTCCTCCTGGGACAGGGTTCAGGGTATCATGAACCAAGTGCAAGACAAGTCCCAGTCTTCCCCTACACACAAAGACGAGAAGGACAGTGAGTCTCCAGAGAAGCCAGAGAAGGAGCCTCTGGAAAAACATGGTGACCACGAGAGTCTTCAGCAGGAAGGGGAAGGTGCAGAAGGCTCAGTCGGAAGCCAGGACATTGGAGTGCCCTGCTTGGACTTCCACTTAACACGTCACGAGAAGGTGTTTAAGAGGATCCTGAAGAGCAAGAAGCTGCCGCCAGCAAAGCAGGTAAAACCCTGCAAGGCTCAGATGCTGAACTTGCCATGGTCTGGGGCCCTGGAACAGTGCGTCCCCCAGGTGATAACAACACAGGGAGAGCCTTGTCCAGGCCACTGATGATGCTCCACAACAGCTCCGCAGCATCTCTGTGGATGGCGAGGTTCTCACCCTCCCTCAGATGCGTGGAAAGTGGGAGTGCTCTGGGTCCAAGCATCCCATCTATTCAGAGAGTTTCTCAGTCTGGAAATCATTAAAAACGGTCCCAGAGCAGGGCAGCTCACAGGCATTGTCCCCTTCAGCTGAGTCACTTGGGAGAGGTTTCTCTCTTGGTCCCACTGTAGGTCCTGCCTCTGCTCTGGAGCCTGCTAACCCACTTTTAGCCATAAAAAGCACTTGTAGTCTGTATAAATCAAAAACTCCACTGCCAAAAGCTCGGGGCCTTTAGAGAAGGAGTGTGAGGATGAAGGTGACAGGAGTATAAATATGGTTTTCTCTTCTGTTTTAGATCCTGGACTCTCTGGGACTGGGTCCCTTAGGGCCTCCCATTCCCCCTGGAGTTCTTTTCTCCATGATCCTCTACCCGGAGGAGGACAGAGTGCCCGCAGCAGCAGAAGAGCTCAGACACTTCCTCCTTGTTGAGCCTGAAGATGCTGCTGCAGAAGATGATGTGGTGGGTACTCCTTTTGTGCCTTCAGTGAAGGTGCCAGGGCAGGGGTCAGGTTGGATGGAAAAGGGTCACCATGGAGGGGCAGTGAAGACATGATGGGGCCCCATGTCTGCAGGCATCCTTTCCACCAGGGATGAGAGAACAGAGACAGCTCTGCTGGAGACACAGAGCAGTTCTGTAAGACAACAGGAAAAAAATCACTTAAACCCATCACCTTGTCTTGATGAGAGAGGACTCAGTGGGGAGAGGGTCCTGGGAAAGGAGGGGTGTCCAAGGCAAGACAAAGACAAATAAGGAAGACCAAGTCCATGGGCAGGTGGTGATTATTTATTCTCTCTCCTGTTGGCTAACAAACTCCCATTCTGCTTTCCAGGAGGGGCTTGTCTCAGGGCAGGTCTCACCTCTCTCTCCCTTTTCTCTCTCCCCTTATGCCAAGGTCTCAGAGGCAGAGGCACAGGACCCCTTGAACGAGGAGAGTGCCACGAGCAGCACCCAGGAAAAGACGAGCTCCACCCAGAGCACAAAAAGTCTGCAGGATCACTCCCCAGAAACACCCAGAAGTTCACCTGAGTCAAGGAAAAGCCAAGTGCAGAGTGACTCAACCCTGGAGAGACCTGAGAGGTGAGCTGAAAGGGAGGAGGTGATCCCTGTGCTTCACGCTCATCCTGCCAAACAAGGTCCATCGTTCCCAGCTCTGCAGCGACCCTCTGCCAGTGGCCCCGTGGGATGGCGAGGGCACAGCCCTCCTCCTTGTCTCCTTTGCTCCTTAGCAATGTCTGAAGCTTCCTTTTTACCTGCCAGGCTGAGAAGATTCCGGTGGATAGTTCCTGCCCACGGTGAGGTGGAACTGAAGATCCGCTTCAGCGCCACAGTGCCAGGGCAGTTTGACCAGATGATGAATTTTGAGATCCTGGGGACAAAGCGGCTGTACCAGTTGCCCTGCAGTGCCACTGCCCTGTACCCCAGCATCAGCCAGAACCCACGGTAAGGCTGGGCCACAGGAGCATCCCACACTGCTCCCCCCACCTCGGAGCCAGGGCTGCCCCTTGTGACCTTCTGGCTGGGGCAGATGGTGCTGCCTGAGTCACCAGCACCTCTTCCTCTGCTGGGAGCTGGGAGGCTGAACTGGTGCCTCAGCCACCAAGAGGGGAGGTGGTTTTCTGACTAGATTTCCTACGTGGAGCATCTCATAGCTCCTCATTCCCCATTTTCTCTGCCCAGGCTGGTGTTTCCTCACTGGAGGAAGAGCAAGGAGGAGGAGGACATCATCTTCAAGGAGTATGTCATGAGCACAAAGCAGTTCCACTTTGGACCACTGCTTTGTGGAAAGTCAAGAGAGTGGTATGTGCTCCCTGCTCCCAAGTGAGCATCCCTGTGTGCTGCCTGTACAGACTGAGGTGTTGGCAGGGGATCTCCAGGGCCTTGTGTTTTCCTGGACACACTTGGAGACACACTGTCCCAGGGGCACAATCCAGGGCAGTCCCGGGCTGGGAGACACATGGGTTTGAGGGACCACAGATGTGTGAGCGTGAGCACATAACAGGCAAATGAGCCTTGGAGGAGCTGCTCTGCAGAGAAGGCACCCCAAGAAAAAAGGGGAAAGAACCCTTGTGCCTGGTGTATTGTTGTTTTTCCAGGCACTTTTGAATTTATATTGTGTGAAACACTCTTGAAATGGCCTGTGCATCGTCACGCTTCTGGGGTGCAGGCACCAAGTATAGGGGCAGGCATCAAAGTAAGGCAAGGACGAGCACACAGACCTTGTGCCCCTGACAGGGATCCTTTTATTCTTCACCTGCTTGTTAGACCATGGTCTTCCAGTGCCACCTCCTGCTGCTGGCACACAGTGCTTTCCTCAGTGTAATGTAGGGGCAACAGTCTCCTCTGCAGCCTTTTCCCCTTCTCTGCACAGGGACAAGTCACAGAACTGCACTGCCAACAGCGAAAAGTTAACCATCTTCAATGACTTCGCCATGGAGGCAGAGGTGCATTTCTCCTTTGAGAAGGACGACAAAGGAGAGACATTCCTTTTGGACCCTCCCAGCATGACGCTGAAACCCAAAGAGAAGAAGGTAGGAGATGAGCAGGTAGGGCAGGCACCGCAGGCGTGCCGTTCCTCCTGCTCACAGAGGGCTCTTTGTATTTCTTTTTGTGGGGACGGGTTCAGAAGCTGAGTATTTGGGCATACCCGAGTTCCACTGGCCTCGTGGAAGACAATCTCGTCTGCCGCATCAAGGACAACCCGGAGCCAGTGCTCTTCCGACTCTGCTGCGAAGGGGTGCACGTGAAGCTGGGGGTCAGCCCCCACGAGCTGCAAGTTCAACAAGCTGCTTCTGCACAGGTCAGTCATCCCATGGCTGAGGGCACTCCAAGGCTTGTGACAAAGAGAAGGGATTTAACTCTGGTTCCAGAGGCTCAGATGGAGCTGCTTCAGGCTGCATTCCATGGCGAGGCAGCTGACGCCGAAATGTCTTCCTGTCTCTGCAGGACTGACACCCAGACCCTGGTCCTGAAAAACAACAGCCCACTGCCCATGGCATGGCATCTCAGTGGGCTGGATGACCTCGGAGATGACTTCTCTGTGTCACAAGGCAGGGGCATTGTTGGCCCCCACACGGACTTTGAGGTGAAGCTGAATTTCAAGGCCGAGAAGATTGGCGTCACGAACAAGATGATCCGACTGGAGGTGAGAGGACTTGGGCCTTCCTGGCAGAGCAGGGCAGAGCAAACAGCCATGTGCTCTTAGGGATAGAGAGAGGAGGAGTTGCACCTGACAGGCACAGGGGTGCTGTGGCCCCAAGTTCTGCCTCTGCGCTGGGTTGGCCAGGTGCCCAGGCTCTGCTTCCCTTGCTGCTGTGCACAGTTGAAGGCTGTTGTTTGGTTGTACAGACCAGCATTCTCTCTGTACCCTTTCTGGGATTTTGTTCCCTGTGGTTCAGAGGCTGCATTTCAGTAAGGATGCGAGGTGATGGAAGAGGAGGGCGTTAATTGCCAATGCCACCTGCTCTGGGACACCTCGCATTTCTTGTGGTTGTGTTTACATCCCTGGGCCTCTCAAGGGTGCTTTAGCAGCACCATTCCCTGCCGTGGGAGTGCAGAATTGGGCTGATAAGGTTTCTTACTGCAGCAGAATCCCACCGGGGCAGCCTGTGAGATGAACACGTTAGGAAAGCTTGGGAGTCCACAAACACTTGTCAAGCCAGGGAGGCCATGGGGGAAGCAGCTGGCAAAGACAAGAACTTAGAGGCTGTCTTCCAAAACAATGATCTAAGCAGTGTTTGTTTCTTGCTGCCTCAGGTTTCAGATACAGAAAACATCCTGGGAATTGTTCACGCTGAAACTATCAAAATCTCTGTCGAGGTCTATGACG
>NW_026087674.1:0-39765 GCF_022539395.1 Myiozetetes cayanensis | reverse complement strand
AAGTGAAGTCATCAACAAAAGCAGGACTAGTTTATCCATTGAGAAGGCCTGGCTTGTTTAATGCAGCAGCAAGAAATCTTGCTGGAGAGCAAAGATGTGAAAACCATCAGTGAGAAACTGGAAAAGGTTAAGCCAATGGGATTTTTGATTTCAGTGAGAAGTCATCACATAGGAAATGATTGTGTGCTTGGGTCAAGGAGACTTGTTGTTTTAATTATTGTCAGGAATAATCCTCTGCTTTTGTGTCTTGTGAACAGGGTGCTTTCCCATGTTGCTTGTGACAAAGAAAGTCTCATTCTGTGATCACCAGGTCTGTGCAAAACAGAATTCTCGGCACCAATATGAGTATCTTCACCATCCTATTGAGTTTGGCAGATCAACTTGCACAGGTCAGATGTAGTAGCTTTTGTGTGCTTGATAACCAAAACTAAAGTAGAACTGCCTTAATCAAAAGGGATTAATAGTTTTCTCCCTGAGCAACAGCATTTCTTTGATTTGAGGGGGGGACAACTGAAAAATGTGACAGTAGTGAAAGGAAGGAAAAAGGAAGAGTCAGGTGCTCTTCCAGTGGCAGCCTCCCTCCTCCTCCTCCTTTCATGCCTGCGCCTGTGGTGGCTGTCGATCGGGGTTTATCCTTGTGCGAGCTTTCTGAGAGATGTTTTCATTATCGTGTCCATTCAGGTCTCGGTCGATCAGCGGAGCATCCTCTGGGCTCTCCACCAGTCCTCTCAGCAGTCTGAGGGTAAGTGGTGCTGCTTCAAGATCTGTTGGTGCAGTTCACTCACGTGCTGATGCTTTCCGCGTCCGTTGCTCCACAGTCGTGGCTCTTAGCTGGGATATGTTCTGTTTTTCCTTGGCAGCTTGTAAATTGTCATGGGTGGTGAGGGAACTGTTATTTACAAATGCAAGCAGAGAATTCCTCATACGTGTTCCTTGCACTGTTAGCAGGGATCTCACTGTGCCCTTGCCCCTTTTCAGTCTCACAAGGACATAAAATAACATTGCTCTGACTAAACACTGCCCTGTCCAGCTGAGATCTGCATACAGTGTGGCTTGAGACCAAATAATCAGGAACCATTTCACAGCTGCCTTCATTTAGGTCACAGTAGAGCACTCTTCTCTCTTTCTGCAATGGGTGGCTGCAACGTGGGTGTGCATTAGCAGGGGTAAAGAGGAAGGAAAGAGGTTGTGCCTGGTGTGTGCAGTAACTGTGTATCACCTGTCACTCCGTATGTATCACACACCTGTTCTGAGTTTCATCTCTCTACTGGGTTTGCACATGGGCACCTGGAGTTGAAAGAGGTGGTCCCATTCTTGGCACATCTCAGTTTGTCTGCGGCTTGAATGGTTCTTCCCCTTCCTCACCTCCCTACAGCATCGTGCTTTTCACACTGCAGGGCAATCAGAACAATCCCGGAGAGATGGCATTTCTCTCTTCTTTTTTCTTAGTTACTTTCTTTTTGATTTTTTTAATTTGTTTTATTTTGCTGTTCCTCTGTTGTACTTTTCTTTCTGTTGTTTTCCTTTGCTGGCATAGGGTTGGTTAATATGACAAAGCCTGTTATGACACGGTTGTTCTTGCTGCTGCTCCGCTGCTGTTGTTGGTTATGCTGTGTTCCCAGCTTACTGCATCTCTTGTTTCTTGTTTGTTTGCTTTTGTTTCTTGGCAAAATCCCTCCCCAGTACCCCTTCACCTCCATCTCCTGTGTCTCCTTGTGACATGGTGCATCTTTGTGGCTCAGATGGATTTTCTTCTGGCTTTCCTTCCCCTGCTCGCCCGCTCTGTGCGTGTTCCCCTGGTTTGGATGTGCACGGACACTCCGCGTCTGTCTCGTAGCCTGTCAGAAAGTTCTTCATCCCTCTCAGACCTTCCTTTCTCTCCCTGACCCCAAGTCTCCTTGGACCCTGATGCGTGTAGGAACGCCTCCAGGCCTGGACACGTGTTCCAACCAAAGGCAGCACTTCAGCCCAACTCAAAGACGCAGACTTTGCCATCCAAGAGCAAATTGGCTGAGAAACCACTCCAGTCTACGAAATCCAACCCAGTCGCTCCCAGCAATGCCAAGGCCCCCTCTTCCCAGAAGAACCCTGTGCAGAATGCTCAGGGCCGCTCGCCTGCTGCCAGCTTTAACCCACAGCCGGCTGTTCTTAAAGCACAGACCAACCCTATGTCTCCTGTTAGATTGCTCCCTTCTAGTACTGACCCAAGCACCAAATCTATCCCCATCATACAGGTCACCGCTCACCCCTCTCCAAGGGCAATCCCTTCGCTACCCCCAAGGGGACACCTGTTATACACCAAAGGAGAGCCCAGCAGGCCCACCCAACCCAACCCCACCATCCAGCCCCAGCACTGCAGGAATGCCCTGGAGGACACGGCTTAACTCCAGCACGAATAGTTCCTCGCTTCCGTCGTCAGAAATTACGAGGTAAGTACGCATCCAAACGTACAGGTGGTTCTTTCTCATGTGAAAAAATACACATGCTGTTCTTTCTCATGTGAAAAAGTCCTAGAAAATGTGTTTGGGATGACATTTAAAGAGACTTAGCTCTGTGTGCTTTAAACCTGCATACTTCCAACCGGACTTGGTATTATAAAGTATGCTGCAGAGGGGAAAAAAAAGGCAGTCTCTCACTGGCAGGTCTTTCGATTTCTGACTTTCCCTACTAGAATATGGCTGATGTAAGTGGAATTTCCCCTGGGTTTAGTTTGGTCTAGCAATTCTTTGGCTGTGTCTCATGGCTGACAGCATCTTCTCTCCCCTCAAAACCACACCTGTCAGAGATGCTACCTTCAAGTTCTCAGTAGTGTCTCCCATTCAGATTTTATGTCCCTGAATTCCTCCTTTAGCCTGTTTAACTTAAAAGGTAGCATCAACAAAGTGCACTGGTAAAACAATAAGCAAAATCAAACATTTACTGATATGATCTGTGTGAAAAAACAGCAATTTCATTTTATGGTGAAACCGCTACCCGATGCTGAAAGAAACTGTGAAGTCGGACTGCTGTCAGTGGAAAGCCTGAACTGTGTTTTGCATGGTGTTGGCATCTTAGTACTGAAATTTGATTCCTTTGTAGGATGACCAGAGTTCACTCATTATATAGACACCCTGAATGGGACTCAGGAATGGGACAGTCTTCGTCCCGGCCCTCTGTGTAGGAGTGGATTTCACTCGCTGATGGATTGGAGGTCTGGTGAAATCCACAGCTTGCTTTAAAAGCAAGATCTCGTGATTGTACCATCGGCCCAACAGGACACCTTTAGAAAAGGAACATTTTAAGTCCTATGACATCAAAGGAGTTGAACTTGAGTGGCAAGGAACTGAAATCTGTGTGTTGCCAGGCTCTGCATATTGTCACATGAAATGAATAGTTCCCTGGAGCCAAACCAGAGATGCGTCCCCTGACTTCTACGGGCTTTATATATGCAGTATTAATTGGTGTACTGGCTTAGTCAAAAGAGTTACTGTTGCTCCTGATTTTTCATCGTTGGTGACACATGCTGCCAGACTGAGACCGTGTGCTCTGTCATTTTACCAGTTTTCACTAAGTGAAATGTTGTTCTGGATGTTCTCTGACAGGGGGAGTTGGAGGGGCTGGCGGCCCCCACAGGGAAGTGCTCCCCTGTCTGTGAATCCCTGCGGCATCCCTTGGGAGCTGCAGCCCGGGCACGTGTGTTTGCCAAGGCTGCTCCTGGCACGGCTGGGGACAGGACAGGATTTGGGCAGGAGCTGTGTGGTGCCCTCAGCACGTGCCCTTGTGCAGTCCAAAGAAAGGGAGTTTTATTGCATTCCCAGGAACTGCTCCAACAGCTGTGGACTTGCCCCTGCCTTCTCAGGGTAAGGATGCGGTGACAGCAAGAAGGCTGTTGGTGGGATTGGAGGGCACTTGCTGCATGTTGGTCAGATGTGTAACCTGTGGAATGGGTGTGTTTCCTGGGAGAAAACATTCTGGAGTGGCAGAATGGTTGCCACAGACACCACGTGAGTGCCACACCACGGCGTGAGCCTTCAGGCCCTGCGAGTCCTCACCCAGACTTGGTGAAGTGTTGAAGTGTGAACTGATTGCTGGGAGTAAGGATGTGTCTGGTAAGTGGCAGTGCTGCCCACTGAGCCGCTGTTTCTGGAGAAGAGGGTCCTGTCTGACAGGCAGCAGGCAGTGGACATGGCTCAGTTGCCACGTCTGCTATGGATGGGCACAGAACTGGACAGCTGTGCTTCTGGGAACAGTGGTGGCTCGTGGCTGAGGTGCTGCTGCTGGAGAGGGCAGTGGTGGTGTCTGCTGCTGGGCAGATGGCCGGGAGCGGGTCATATCCAGGGAGCAGTGCAGGCAACACGAGCAGGATGTTGGAGGACGTGGGATTTCCTTGGAAGTTCACCTGTTTGTTAGCTCTCCTCCTGTGGCTTGGAGTCTCTTGGGTAGCTTGTGCCCTGTGTCAGGTGGTGAGGTTTCTTTGGTTTGGTTTTGTTTCTCTCGATCAAACGAAAAGGGTGGGTCTTACCAGGAAAGATTCAGGAGGTTTTCAGAAACGTTGGAGAGAGGTGGTCTAATGTTGGCGGCAAGTGAATACATTTGATAAGCTGTGGGGTTCTGCAGTTCAGTTGTTCTAAATTAGGCGATTACCTTAGTGAGCAATTGGAGTCATTATACAGTGCGGAGTGCAGAAGGATTTTTTCTGTCAGCTTTTTTCTGTGATGGTTTTTTAGTGTCTTTTAAAGCTCTCCTACAACCTCTCCACCAGTGTGCTTTGCTGCACTTGCTGTAGGGGCTGGAGGTGTTTGCTCTCTGCTCGGTCGGTCCCCGCCTTCCCCTGAATTCCCTGGCACTGCAGGTAATCACAGCTCATCTTGGCTTTTCTGGGGCCCTTGCTGAAGGGTTTCTAAGTGTGGCCCTGAGATTTTCTGGAGTTGGACTTGACTGCTGTTTCAGGACATGCCTCACTGGGCCGTCTGTGTTTTAACACTTCCCAGGGCAGGAGAATTGCAGCAGAAGAAAGCCAAGGCAGCCCAGAGCCTGGCCTAGGCAGGTCCAGGCCTCTGGCAAGCCCAGGGCTGTCTGCTTGGCATTGCTTGTGCCCAGTTCTGGTCCCGCACTGTCTGCTCAGGGCTTGTTCCTCACCGTTCAGCTGCAAATGAGAGGGAGGGGATCCAGAGGCAGAAAATGCCCCTGCTGCTGGGGCTGCAGTGTCTGCGGTCCCTGGGGGCTGGGCAGGACTTGGCCCTGCTGCCTGCATGCTCTGCAGTGCCCAGGGAGGGATCCCAGAGGTCACCCCCATGCGTGCTGTGTGTTTCAGAACACTTGTTTCATTCCTGCATTCCTTTAGTTGATGTTTCCTCAAAATTTGAATGTGCTGTAGAGTTTTTAGCTGACAGCTGTTGCTTTCACAGAGAGATTTTCAAGTCAGAGAAGAGGTTTGGGAATTTGTTGCAAGAATAGTTTAGAGATTCAGCAAGCCAACCCTGAGAACGCTTGGGATTGTTGGCACTTGCCACTAAAGGTGGACTATTGAAACTCTCAGACGTCTGAGTTTAGGTGCCAAGAAAAGAAGCTTCCTGTGTGGATCTAAGTTGCTGTGTGGTACTTTCTTGGTTTTCGGTACATGATGTAACAATATGTAATCTATGAGAGTGTTTTCAAAACAATTCACTTAATTGGAAGATTTATAAAATTGGGGTGGTTTTCAGGCTGCGTGTGTGTCTGTAAATGTACGTGCACGCAACCGAAACATAAATGCACTCTCGTGGAGGTGAGTGGGATCCGGTCTGATCCGAGCTCTGGTTTAAGGGGCTTTATCAGAAATTCTGATTCCTTAAAGCGTAAGCACTGTGTGAGAGTCCGGCTGTGGAGGATAGAGATGAACTCCAAAGATGTGGTTTTGGTGCTCTCCTGCCTGCCAAGCATTGTTCTAATTCTGCTCTAATTCTTAGTTAGTCTACACGGGGAAAGTGTATACTGGGCCGGGGAGTAAAAGTGAAGCTAATTAATCCTCACTTTTTCGCCCATTTCTTTGGCGTGATTGGTGGGGGAGGCTGCTTCGTGTTCTTGAATGGCAGGAATAAATTCCCTCGGTCAGTTTGCAGTGGGAGTAAAGAACAGCCTCTTAACTTTTGGTCCCTATGTGCATTAATTCACCAGACAACAAAACACGGCTCTAAGAATATTGCTCTACTCTGCAGTGAATCGAGGTATTTTCAGTCCAGCTGCTTTAGCCCAGGCTGCAGTTTTATGGCCTCTTGTCCATCAAGCCAAGAGCTCCCTGTCTGTCACCTGTGCACTTTTTGTGCTCCACTTTGTGAGAAGAGGGGAAATAGAGTTCATTAAGGAGATAGATAGAAGGCACTAAAAATGTGAATGAAGTTTAAATTCAGCCCTTCTTAAATTCAGTCTGCTGGAGGGAGGGAGGAGGGAGGAGGGTGCAAGGACCAGCACAGGATCAGAGCCTGCCGAGGCTCAGCCGGGGAGGGTCTGCAGGAGCCAAAATGCCAGCTGAGGGCATTCCCCAGGGACTCCCAGATCCTGACATCTCTGCCCAGGTAAGGAAAGCTGACAACTTTGCACGGCTGTGCCGAGCCAAAGCACGCTCCTCTCCAAAAGCCAGCAACTAGGGAGAACATCTGGGGAGCAACGGGAAGAAAAGCTGCTGATTGAATTCACAGGTGGGTTTTCAAATGCATTTTATCCAGGCTGGGATTTTCCCTACCTGTCCACCAGCGATTGGCCTCGTTTTTACCCCGAAATGTCCATTCCCTCCCCAGCAATGTCCCTTTTGTCCCCTCCAGAATATCCCCCCCCCTCCCCCATCCTCCCTCCAGTCCGTTTTGTCCCCCACCCCTGCCGTGAGTGACGCCCCGGGAGCCCGCAGGGGCGGGCGGAGCCTGGGGTGGCCCGAGCCCGCAGCTCCCGGTGCCGCCGGCTTCTCGGGAATGCCAGCGGGACACAGATCCCTGAGGCGGGCCCCCGCTGGCGGGCCACTGCTCCCTGCGCCGGGCCACCGAGCCCCCCCGTAGCCGCGCTCCGTGGCCAGGCAGCCCCGCTGGGTTCATCGGTGGGCGGTGCCGGTGTCGGTGCCGCCGAGCTGCAGTTCCGGGGGTTTCCCAGCAGACGGCAGCACTGAGCGCCAAGACCTACGGTGAGCGCGCGGCTGGGGAGGGGGCAGCGTAAGTCCTCGGACGCCACACTCAAGATGGCGGCGGCGTGATTGGAAACGCTCGAGGCCACACTCAAGATGGCGACGCCCTCACCGGAAGTCTTCGCGGCCCACACTCAAGATGGCGACGCCCTCACCGGAAGACGCCGCGGCCCACACTCAAGATGGCGACGCCCTCACCGGAAGACGTTGCGGCCCACACTCAAGATGGCGACGCCCTCACCGGAAGTCGTCACGGCCCACACTCAAGATGGCGACGCCCTCACCGGAAGTCGTCACGGCCCACACTCAAGATGGCGACGCCCTCACCGGAAGTCGTCACGGCCCACACTCAAGATGGCGACACCCTCACCGGAAGACGCTGCGGCCCACACTCAAGATGGCGACGCCCTCACCGGAAGTCGTCACGGCCCAAACTCAAGATGACACCGCCCTCACCGGAACGTGCAGAGCCACAACAAAGATGGCGGCCAGCACGCGAGCAGTGGAGCGGACCGCGGGCGGCAGTCGTGGCGGCGGCCGCAAGCACCGGCGCGGGCAGGCTCCATTCGGAGACGCGGCACAGCCGTGAGGACGAGGACCCCTGAGCAAGCACAGGTCGGTGCCGGGGACTCTGCTCTCTCCCCCCTTTTTCCCTGCCCTGTCCCGCTCCGCTGCCGCCCACGCCCCGCCCCGCCCCGTCCCGCTCCCGGTCCCGTTCTGCTGCCGCTGCAATCCCCCCGCTCCCGGTCCCGCTCCCCTCCTTCCCCGCCCTCCCGTCCTGCGCCGCTGCTGCCCCTGCCCCGTCCCGCAGCGCCCGGCGATGGGGCGGGGCTGCGCCGCCGGCAGCCTCCCTGTCCTCCTGGAAACTGCACGCGGCCTGCGATGGCGAGGCTCCGCTTTTGCCGCGGCCAGCGGAGACTTCGGTCGGCCGATCGGCGCTCTGGGAGCACTGGAGGTCTTAGTGGGGCCCGGGGCCCGGCTGCAGTGCCGCTCCCGGCCGTGTCCGCCAGGCGGCGCCTGTGAGGCGGGGGGCAGCTCATGGGCAATTGTTCTGGTCCGGACAGGGCTAGGGGGCACCTCGCAGCTCTGCTTTGGGCTTGGGGGGTTATTTCTCTTGGCTTTTAAGACAGAGGGTTGTTTACCACGTCCCTCTTACTGCTTGCAATTCTTTCTTTTGCTGGTAGTGAATACATTTGAGAAGGCACGGGCTTCTAGGATTCAGTTGTTCAAAATGAGGGGATTCTCTTAGTGAGCAATTGGAGTCGTTCTCCAGTGCGGAGTGCAGAAGGAATTTTCTCTCAACTAATTGTTTCCTAATTTCTTTTCAAGCTCTGCTACGAACCCTCCACCGGAGCGCTTTGCCGCACTTGCCGTGGGGGCTGGAGTGAGAAGCAGCTGGAGGTGTTTGCTCTCTCTCTGCTCGGTCCCCGCCTTGCCCTCGGTTCCCTGGCCCCGCCGGTAATCGCAGCTCACCTTGGGTTTTCCGGGGCCCTTGCTGAAGGGTTTCTAAGTGTGGCCCTGAGATTTTCTGCAGGTGGAATGGATGGCTGTTTCAGAGCACTTGTCACTGGGCTGTCTGTGTTTTAACGCTTGCCAGGGTAGGAGAACTGCAGCAGGAAAAGGCTAATTGTTCATCTGAAGTTGTAAGCGAGTGCAGGAGAAATCCTAGGAAGGCACCTGGATGTGTATTTAGGTATTTAAGTACCTTTGGCTGGTAGAAACAATCCATGGGTGAGACAGAAATGGCTGGTGCTGGAGCATGTTTAAGAAGCCAGCATAGAGAGCTTCAGTCTTCTAAAATTAGACGAAGCAGTGAAGGATGATGATGGAGTAGAACATGTTGGTGTTTTCAGCTTTGGGACTTGACTTGCTCGTGGGAACAATCTGAATAAGGGATGTTCTTGCTGAGAATTCCCCCTGGTAGATCTTCCCCATCTAGGATTGTATCACGGACAGTGTTCTCAATAGGCTGGAGTTAAAGTTGTGAATCTTGGATTTGCAGTGCTCTGGAACTTGGATGTTTTGTAAAGTAGGAGAAATTGTGACTTTAGAAAGTGGAGGAGCTAGGCTCTATACATATAGCTCAAACAATCTCTTCCAACTGAAATAAGACACCAGTAAAGCTCATAGAAAAAAGATCATAGAATCACAGACTCATGGAATGCTTTGGGTTGGAAGGCACCTTAAAGCCCATCCAGTGCCTCCCCCTGCCGTGGGCAGGGACACCTTCCACTCTCCCAGGTTGCTCCAAGCCCCGTCCAGCCTGGCCTAGGACACTTCCAGGGATCCAGGGGCAGCCACAGCTTCTCTGGGCACCTGTCACAGGGAACAATTTCTTCCTGGTAGCTAATCTAAATCTCTCTATTGGCCTGACTTGGCACCAGCTTCAAAGCATTGAGTATATTCCTTTAGTCCTGAAAATAACGCTACAGTTCCTGGTAAGTTTTGTTGTTTCCCTGTTCTGGAAAAAAATCCCAACACAATAATTTCTTTTAGTCTTTGAACATACTTAAGGAAATAGTTTCATAGTCAGAAACTGTCTTTCGGGATCGAACTCAACTGCAGTGACATTTAAGCTGACACAGGTCATGTCCTTTGACCCTTGTTTGTTTGCACTGACAAGCAGCACTAGCGAAGTTCTCCTATTTTAATTTTTGATTAAGAGAAGTAAAATGTACTCTGCTGTTCATTCCAAATTCCAAATTCTTTTAAGGTCTAACAGGCAGACACCTCAAATGGAGCTGCCCAGGACCTTCTAAACCAACCCACCTTCAAAGATAAAACTTCCCAGCAGTCTCCAAGGTATTGGGAACCTTTATTTTGATTATTTTCATTGCACTGACATTGTCCTTTTATGCAAACTTAACTGTAGAACGACGATCATTTACTGAGAACCTAAAAGCTAAGCAAACAGAAGAGGGAAATGATTACAACAGAGACCAAAGATTTTCTGTTGCATGATGTCAATTCTTTACTTGGTGGATAAGAAATGGTAAATCTGTCTGTTTTTAATTGGGCCCAGCTCACGGATTTGCCTAGAGGAGTAACCAGGGAAGGTAGGTTGTGTGGGCTTTTCCGGTTGAACGTAGCACGTGGAATAAGAGTATAGGATGTGGCTTCAGGCTACGTCTCCAGTCTCTTTGAGAGGCCCAGCAGAGGACTGGCTCCCGCCTGGCACCGTGGCAGGAGCAGGGCCGTGCCGGGACGGGCCGTGGCCCAGCCAGCATAGAGGTGGTTCCTGCAGGGCAGTCAGATGGCAGCAGGAGTGGGTCGAGAGAAGTCAGAGTGGTCTGTAGTTGAGAGAGAAGGCGGGTGGATGCAGCAGAACTGACTTGTGTTTGTGTGAGAAATGCAGCAGGAAGGTGAAAGACCTGTTCGAAGACTCTCAGGTTGTTTGTTTTCTGGTAAGGGATGGATTCTGTGATGAAACTGCTCTTCTGAGTTACAAGCGAGGGTTGTGACATTGGTACAGTGGTGGCGCCACAGGGTCCACGCAGCATTAGGAGATCTCAGAAAAGGTGGATTCTTCTTGGGAGATATGTCATAGTCTTACCTAAATAATGGGGAACTAAAGCGGTCTCGTGCTCTCCAAGACGGAAACACCGCAGCAGACATCAGGAGAAAAAAAAAAAATGGACACCTTCCTGCTTTTTATTTCATCTACTCAAGCTGAAAATGTTAAACAGTCATTGTCAGCAGTTGGTACTGGACACAGTGGAATGTACAGTAACAAATGGGATCGATGGACAAGCACTTTCCTTCCTGGGCCTTTGGAAGCAATGACTGAGAGTGCCGCTCTGTTTCCTGAAGTGCCACATGAAGGCTGCACTTGTTCCTGGTTTGTGGACCCGAAACACTCAGCATTGAACAGACCTTGCTCCCCGGAGGTAATGACCTGGTCAGTCATGCAGCTGAAATACTAAGATTAAAGAAAAAATGAAGAGAAATTCCCAACACTCTTGTGCTTCAACCTCATGGAGACTTGCACTGCCCAGCCCTTTGCCCTTGATGTGGGCACCAAAGGCAGGAGGGAAGGTTGGTGAGCACCTACTAAAACTCGAACGGTACCTCTGGAAACAGAGAGAGACTCCGAAGTCAGTTGAGTCAATTGGAATATTGTACAGATGAGGAGATAGAGATAATCAGGGTTGCTTTTTTGTGGTAAAATCTTGGTAGCCTAGGGATGGAATGAATATTTTGGGCTTAAAATCAGAGGTAAACTGTAGGGGACAGAGTGTATATTTTGAGTGTAATACCTCAGATAGTCTTTTCCATAGAAGGGAAAGCATGTAGCCCCGTGATTGAAGGTGTAAATGACAGACTGTCAGCAGGTGAGTTGTCTTGAGGTTCCTAAGGCAGGCACTTGGGACTTTGGATGCTCCAGACAGAGAAGACCTCGGAAGCCCCTCGCGGAAGCCCCTTGCTGAAGCCCCTCAGAATCCTTATCAGGGTAGGTGTGTATGGTTATAAGTGCTGGGAAATGTCCTGAGCGTGGAACAGGAACGCAGGGAACAAAATGGACCCTCACATAATTCTGATCAAGAATCTTTGTATTTCTATGAAGGTATGACTCTATTTCAGAAATAATTGTATGTAGCATGGTGCTGGGGGGGGGGGGAGAAGGTGGAATGGATGGCTGTTTCAGAGCACTTGTCACTGGGCTGTCTGCGTTTTAACGCTTGCCAGGGCAGGAGAATTGCAGCAGGAGAAGGGTAATTATTCATCTGAAGTTGTAAGCGAGTGCAGGAGAAATCCTAGGAAGGCACCTGGATGTGTAGTTAGGTGTTGGAGTACCTTTGGCTGGTAGAAATAGCAGACGGGTTTTCTCTGTGGATCAGCTGCAGACAAAGTGGAGGGTGAACAATTGACTGCAACAATACATGGATGAGACAGAAAAGGCTGGTGCTGGAGCATGTTTAAGAAGCCAGCATAGGGAGCTTCAGTCTTCTAAAATTAGAGTCTGGAGGCGAGTGGAGTTCCTGCTCCACACCTCAGGACTAGTGAGGGATTTATCTTCCTCTGCTTCTCCTTTCTCCCTGTTTCCCTCCCCGCTCCGTCGTTCGGTCGGTTTGGATTTTTATTTTCGCCTGGTGTGGAGCACAGCCCTTTTGGAGCATTTGGGAGTTGAGAACTGCCTGGGTTCAGATCGAGTTGCAACCTGAACTCAGTTTATGAACTGCTCCGGGACCTCCCTCTTTGCCGTCTCGTTTTCTGTGGTCCATGCAGTAAGTCTATTCCTTAATTCCTAAACCTGCTTTGTTTTTTTTTTTTATCCTTTCCCTTCCCCTCTTGCAGAGGTGCTGAAGGTTTACCCCTCAGTCTGCTTTCTGACACTGTGTGGAATTTATCAAAGCTCAGTGGTGAGGCGATCTTAGGTTAAGAACACCCAAAAATGAAAAAAAGAGCAAAGGGCTTAGATTTGCACAGAAAGGAAACCAAAGGTGAAATGTGCTGCAGAGGCTGGGCAAGGAATTTCTGTGGCTTTGGGGTTTGAAACGGGAAGTAATGGGAGTGGCAGAGAATAATTCTCTTTTGTTATTGCTTTGGAAGCATTCACAGCTGCACCGCTCTGCTCCAAGGGCGGATGATGGTGACTGATGCAATCCTAACTAAAAGCACATAGGATTAAGCTAAATCTGAGCAGTTTCATTTAGTCCAGTCCCAGTGGGGAGAGAATGAAGGAGGAGGAATGCTTGGGGACTTTGGTAATTTTAATCTGGGCACTGCTGATTCTTGTGCTGGAGAGAGTTTAGTGACACATGAGGTCCTTGAGAGAATTCTTGGCTTATGGGTTCAATGAGCGGCCTCAAGCAGCTGTTAAAAATGTTTTCTCTTCAGTTCAGTTTCAGAGTTCTGTGATCCCGGCCTCATCTTGTCCACCTCACTTGGACTCCCCGGAGGAAAAGGTAGAAGAGAGTTACAGTAAGAATCACGCTTTTCAGCAGTTGGTTTCCATATGTTTATATGTTCAGCTTTTCTGTGGAGGGATGTCATCGCTTTCATCATATGCTTGAGGACAGTTTTTTTCCAGAAATGATTATATGTAGGCCAGGATTTCACTGGAGTGTCATCAGCTCCTTGGGAATTGCTTGAAGGTAGGATTGAACTTTATTCTGCACTTCCTGTCCTTTCCCCCTGCAGCCGAAGCGTCGGCTCTGGGTCGTGCAGGACTACAGCTGCCAAGGCCAAGCTCTGAGAGTGGGAGAACTTCCTCTTCAAGAGTTTGATTTTCTTTGGCATCCCTCAGAATTTCCATCATATTTGGTATGGAATCCCTCAGAGGGGTTTATCTCCACATAAGCCCTGAATATGCCAGTAGGTTTCAGCTGGGAGAAAGGAGCTTCCGGTTTTTCCATCTGACGTGTCACGGGCTGGTTTAAAGTTTTTAGCTAAAATCTCAGCCAGCTGTTCCCAGAGCTCAGGTTAAAGGACGATTGCCACACTCAGCTCAGCTCAGCTCACTTCTGCAGCACTTTATCAGGAAGGCTGGCAAGCCACAGGATTTCAGCTGCCTTAGGCTGGGGAACAAGCCCCTGTTTTAGAAGCTTTCAGGCAACTACTCAAATGGAGTTTTCCTGAGATCCAGCCTGTCCATGGCAGCTTCCCATCCATCCTGGGAAACTGGGCAGGGACCCCACTAAATGCCCTCTGCGCTGGGCACAGCTTTTCTCCCTGGAGAGGTGCTCCAGCAGCACTTGGCAGTGAGCGCTGGGGGTTAATCCATAGGAATAGTTACATCCGTGATCACTGCCGGGCTCTTTGCAGGCCTGAATTTCCCACTAATGGGAGATGAGCCTCTGGAATTGTCCCTTCCAGCACAGCAGCTGAGGTTTGTGCCAGCCCATGTGGGAATGGATTGATCCTGATTGTTGGACTCTGGAGTCTCTTAAGAGCTGGATTATGGAAAACAGAGAAGAAAATGGATAAACCCCTCAGTGTGACCCGGTGACTTTTGGGCAGGCCTTGGGAATTTGCAGAGGGTGCATTCTGGGAGAGGAGCCACTGCTTCCCTTCCCAGCAAACGACGGGAAAGGCAACCCAGAGTGTGAGGCTTGGGAAGGAATTGGCACCACGCCTGGAAATGTTTCCAGTGCTGCTGTTTCTTTTTTCCCACTCTTGGCCAAGGCTGGGTATGCCGTTGGTTCCCAGAGTGAGGGAGGTTTTCCTGGATTGTAGGGATTGCACTGGACAAGTCTCCTGGGTGTTTGGGGGCTGTGTGGTCTCTTTTCTCCTGAATGGAAGAGGGGGGGAAGTGGGACAGTCCCGATAGTGGCAGAGACACGGGAACAGCCCACTTCCAGGGAGGACTGCGTTGCCGAGCTTGTGGTTTGCACCCTGAGGTGGTCTTTCCTGTTACTTCTACTTTTGAGCCTGTTGAAATGCTGGTGTAGATTTGGGAAGAGCCAAGTAAGCTGGAGCTGTGAGGTTCTTCCTGCCCGAAATCCATGGTGATGTTTTGCCTGGCTTTCCCAAGTGGACGCAAGAGCCTTGGAGTCGTTGCATCCCCTGGAAAACCAGGTCAGGAGGGTTCGTCTGACTCTGCCCTGACCTGTGGCTTCCAGGGAGCCTCCTGCTGTTCTGGATCTTCCTGGGAGAGGACATTCCCATGCCTGCTTTTTAGACAAGAAATCCCAAATGCAGTAAGTCAGTCCCATCCTGTCTGAGCTGTGCCAGTGGTGAGGTGTGAGGGGGAATGCCCCGTTCTGCACTTTGAGACATTGACTACCTCTTGACTACCTCAAGTTTACTGTCAAAACCTTCCCCTCTTGTCCACCGCTGCGTGCCTCATAATTACCTCCAGGTCTTCATTCTCTACTGTGGAGATGACGTTTTACTCCCAGAAGATGAAGTTTTACTCCCAGATTTTCCCTGCGTGTCCACATCTGATTAGCCCAGTTTTACCTCATGATGTACATTCTCTCTCCTACAGATTACCTCAGATTTTACCCACAAAAAATTTTCCCTACCTTCCCATTACTGACTGCCTCAGTTTACCTCAAAGTGGTCATTCTCTCCTCTTCAGATTAGATCAAGTTTTACCCCCCAAATTTTCCTTCCTCTATGTTCTCATCACTTTTTTTATCCACACCCAGCACAGCCCACCTTGGGGAAGGTCCAGCTGCTCATTCCCAACCACAAGCAAACATCCAGTGCCAGTGTCTGTCAGCCCCTGCTCCCTCTGCCCTGGACCCCTGGCACCCCTGGATTGACTCGGTGCCCACAAACCGCTAATGCCACCATCAGGTTTCTCTGCCCACCAAGGGCACACCACCCAGGAGGGACATTTCTCCCCGTCTCCCCCACGGACCTCCACATCCAATTCAGGGAGCACCAACTTAGTTCTGGGCTGGGAAATAAGGGAGTGACAAGAAACGTATTTAAATCATTCCAGCCTCAGTGGTGCCCAGGCCTGGGAGAAAGACCTTGGCACCACCCTCTTGGATTCTTCTTTCCTCTCACTTGCCTTGCTCCCAGCTTTGGAAGGTTTGTCTCAGGCTGCGTTTCATGGCTGTTCAGGGCAGACATCTGGTGGCCAGCCTGGTGCTGATAGCTGGACAGAGCAAAGCTGGCACTAGACAAGCAGTGACTTCCATATTTGTGCTTCACTTAAAAAGCAAACACCTCTGTGCTGTTTGACAGCTCATCTTCACAAAGATGCAAAGGCTTTTCCCCTCAGGGTAGCAATTCTTCCCAGAAAAAGAGTTATTGTGTCATGATGTTTTACCTAATTATTCTACTGGAACTCATTTCTTCTCTCCTTCAAGCTTCAGGGACTTGCTGGTGCTGGGTGTGCATCAGAGGAAGCGCTGGGGGGGTGGAATACCCAGCCCGAGTTACGCCTGCAAGTGCACATCCACCCCGGGGTCAGAGTCAGAGAGGTTTCCTGCACACCAAACACCACAGCCCCAGGCACCAGGAGCCTGCAGGTGCTCTGCATTGCAATCCACAGCCTCCCTCAATCCTGCACGGGAAAGCAAAGGGATTTTTCCTCCTGAGGGAGGAAAACACACAACAGCAAGTGCTGTCCCAGCTGAGCTGGCCCTTGTGGGCAGCTGCATCACTGAACAGGAGAATCCATCCTGGCTCACTCTGTTCTTGTAAAACAGTGCCCACCCTGTGGGTCTGGGCTCTAAAAGCTCCATTTAGGTCAGCAGAAAGCTCTCTGGCTGGGGCAATTCACTGAATTGACTGGTAGGTCCTGAAATCTCTTTCCAAGTGCATGAAAAGCCAAAGGACAAGGTGCTGCAAGCAGAGGTTCCCTGAACTGCAGGGAAATGGCCCTGAGTGTGGCTTTGGGCTGCTGCCCCCGCTGCACACTGTGCTCTCCAGAGCAGTAAAAAGCTTTGCCTCTCTTTTACACACGTCCGGGAAAAAAAACCACACTCCTGCTGGAGAAGTCTTGGGTTTTCCTTTGGCATTAACTGAACTGGCACAGCTCAAAGCGATGCCATGAAATTCTCCATCTCCAAAATCCAGGTTCTCCTTTGCCGTGGGGTTTTTGCCGTGCCACAGTCCAGAGGGACCTCTGGCAGCTGCACTGCCCAAGAGCTGCCTGCTGGGAAACTTGCCACCCTTGGGAGGGAGACAGAAATAAAGTAATTCAGGGCACTACCAGCAAGTGTTGGATAAAAATACCGTAACATTCCTCCATGCCCCCTTTGTAAACAAGCACTAAACTGCTTAACTACACTTTCAGTTGAACCAGTTCGAGTCCATTGGTAAATAATACAATGTTAACTTTTGTTTTGTTTTAAGTTTCAGGGGAAAGGACAAGACTGAAGCAGTGACCCAGCAAAATAAAACTCAGGGCTCATCGGCACTACTTCTAAGGGTGCTGCCGCTCCATGGGAAAGGCTGGGAAAGCCTCGGAAGCGATGCTGCCTTGTCCCTTTCTGTCGCAGTCCCTTGCGGGCCCTGGCCTGCCCTAGACACAGGGGCTGCTCGAGGCAGCGCCCGGCCGCCAATCCTGGCCCGTCTTTCTCGGTGCCGTCCAATCACAGCCCTCCCTTTCAATCCGGCAGCGGTGGCTGTGTCCAATACGGTTGTGGGGACGGCGCTGCCGGGAACCGGGGTTGCCTGGGCCAGTCCGGGGTGGCGGCGCTATGCGGACCGCAAGCTATAAAGGGCGTGGGCGGGGGGGCCGCGGGGCTGGAGGCGGCGGAGGAGGCTCCGGATCCGGGCTGGGGAGCGGCGGTGAGCTAGGACGGGACTCTGGGGCGTGTGCTCCCACCACTCCCAGTATTCCCTTCAGGCGCAGGTCCCCGCGTCTGTGCTGACGGAGCCGCGCCTGCGCTGCCGCAGCCCCCGAGCGGTCCTGTTCAGAGCTGGGAGGGCGGGTGGCACAGCTCCTACGTCACGTCCCGTTCGGGAGTTCTTTCGGGAGAGGGGGAGAGGCAGTTCTGGCCGCTAAGCCGCGGCGCGGAGCCGCCGCTCTCTACACCTCGTTCTCCGAATGGGGGGGGCGAAGCGCTAAGGGGAAAGCGCTGTACGGGGCGACGAACAACGGAGGGAACGGGAAAGGCGGGGACTCGCGGGGCCGGGCGCCGCCTGCGGCCGTGATTGGCTGGGCCGGCCCGGGGAGGGGGGCGGAAACAGGCAAGGCGGGGATTGGCTGGACCGGGCACCACCTGAAACCGTGATTGGCTGAACCGGCCCGGGGAGGGCGGGGCTATGTGGGGCGTCCATTATAAAGAGGGCCGTCGGAAGGCCCCGGAGGCAGTTCGGCGGCGCAGAGGAAGACAGCGGAAGACCTTCGGCAGCCGGAGCGGGATCGGCGCTGCTGCTGGGCTGAAGAGCGGCGGTGAGCCGGGTCGAGGCTCTCGCAGCTGCAACTCCAGAGAGCGGCGGGGAGTCCTGGCACAGCATCCACCTGAGCTGCCGATCTACGAAGAGCCAGTACGTGCGTGCAGCACTGCGGAGCGGCAGGTGGGAAAGACGCCTCGCTACTGCTGAGAGAGCAGGGCAGGCAGTGGAATAAAGCTTGTGGGCGAAAGCTAAAAGAGCTGAAATCACGGGGGGTGGGCTGGGACAGGGACAGGTTAGGGGGCTGTAGCACCGGGGGCGGACCGGTGGTGGGACTGAGGCAGGGGCTGCTGGCGCCGTCACTGAAATCACTGCACTTCTGGGACAGAAGGGGGGGGGAAAGGCGGACGGGGATGGGGTGGAGGTTGCGTCTCTGTAGCTGGGAATGCGCCTTGTCCTCTGTTCTCGGGGGGGGAGGGCGCTGGGTTCTGTGTACTCATGGGGGAGAGCGCCGTGTTCTCTGCTTGGGGGGGAGAGCGCTGTGTCCTCTGTGCTAATGGAATAGGGCAGCTGTATTTGGCTGGGGGGGGAATGCGCCGTGTGCTCTGTGCTTTGGGGGGAGAGCGCCGTGTTCTCTGTGCTTGGGGGGGAGAGCGCCATGTCCTCTGTGCTCGGGGTGGGAGAGCGCCGTGCTCAGTGTACTCGGGGAGGGGGAAGAGCGCCGTGTTTTCTGTGCTCATGAAATGGGGTAGCTGGTCTGTGCTGGGGGGGGAAATGCGCCGTGTCCTCTGTGCTTGGGGGGGAGAGCGCCGTGTCCTCTGTGCTAATGGAATAGGGCAACTGTATTTGGCTAGGGGGGGAATGCGCCGTGTCCTCTGTGCTTAGGGGGGAGAGCGCCGTGTTGTCTGTACTGGGGGGGGCAGGGAGTGCCGTGTTGTTTGTAGTCGGGTGGGGGGGTAGCACCGTGTTCTCTGTGCTTGGGGAGGAGAGCGCCGTGTTCTTTGTACTCGGGTGGGGGTATAGCGCCGTGTCCTATGTTCTCGGGGGGAAGGGCGCTGGGTTCTGTGTGCTTGCGGGGGGGAGTGCGCCGTGTTCCCTGTGCTTGGGGGGGAGAGCGCCGTGTCCTGTGTTCTCGGGGAGGGAGAGCGCCGTGTTCAGTGTACTCGGGGAGGGAGAAGAGCGCCGTGTTTTCTGTGCTCATGAAATGGGGCAGGTGGTCTGTGCTGGGGGGGGGCTAGCGCCGTGTCCTCTGTGCTTGGGGAGGAGAGCGCCGTGTCCTCTGTATTCGGGGGTAGAGCGCCGTGTCGTCTGTGCTCGGGATGGCGGGGGTAAAGCGCTAAGGGGGAAGTGGCGTACATAGCGACGAGCACAGAGGGAACGGGAAAGGCGGGGACTCCCGGGGCCGGGCGCTGCCTGGGGCCGTGATTGGTTGGGCCGACCCGGGGGAGGCGGGGCTATGTGGGGCGTCCACTATAAAGAGGGCCGTCGGAAGGCCCCGGAGGCAGTTCGGCGGCGCAGAGGAAGACAGCGGAAGACCTTCGGCAGCCGGAGCGGGATCGGCGCTGCTGCTGGGCTGAAGAGCGGCGGTGAGCCGGGTCGAGGCTCTCGCAGCTGCAACTCCAGAGAGCGGCGGGGAGTCCTGGCGCAGCATCCACCTGAGCTGCCGATCTACGAAGAGCCAGTACGTGCGTGCAGCACTGCGGAGCGGCAGGTGGGAAAGACGCCTCGCTACTGCTGAGAGAGCAGGGCAGGCAGTGGAATAAAGCTTGTGGGCGAAAGCTAAAAGAGCTGAAATCACGGGGGGTGGGCTGGGACAGGGACAGGTTAGGGGGCTGTAGCACCGGAGGCAAAGCGGTGGTGGGACTGAGGCAGGGGCTGCTGGCGCCGTCACTGAAATCACTGCACTTCTGGGACAGAAAGGGGGGGGAAAGGCGGACGGGGATGGGGTGAAGGTTGCGTCTCTGTAGCTGGGAATGCGCCTTGTCCTCTGTTCTCGGGGGGGGAGGGCGCTGGGTTCTGTGTACTCATGGGGGGAGAGTGCCGTGTCCTCTGTGCTAATGGAATAGGGCAGCTGTATTTGGCTGGGGGGGGAGAGCGCCGTGCGCTCTGTACTCGGGGTGGGAGAGCGCCGTGCTCAGTGTACTCGGGGAGGGGGAAGAGCGCCGTGTTTTCTGTGCTCATGAAATGGGGCAGCTGGTCTGTGCTGGGGGGAAAGCGCCGTGTCCTCTGTGCTTGGGGGGGAGAGCGCCGTGTCCTCCTTGCTAATGGAATAGGGCAACTGTATTTGGCTAGGGGGGGAATGCGCCGTGTCCTCTGTGCTTAGGGGGGAGAGCGCCGTGTTGTCTGTACTGGGGGGGCCAGGGAGTGCCGTGTTGTTTGTAGTCGGGTGGGGGGGTAGCACCGTGTTCTCTGTGCTTGGGCAGGAGAGCGCCGTGTTCTTTGTACTCGGGTGGGGGTATAGCGCCGTGTCCTATGTTCTCGGGGGGAAGGGCGCTGGGTTCTGTGTACTCGCACGGGGGAATGCGCCGTGTTCCCTGTGCTTGGGGGGGAGAGCGCCGTGTCCTCTGTTCTCGGGGAGGGAGAGCGCCGTGTTCAGTGTACTCGGGGAGGGAGAAGAGCGCCGTGTTTTCTGTGCTCATGAAATGGGGCAGGTGGTCTGTGCTGGGGGGGGGCTAGCGCCGTGTCCTCTGTGCTTGGGGAGGAGAGCGCCGTGTCCTCTGTGCTCGGGATGGCGGGGGTAAAGCGCTAAGGGGGAAGCGGCGTACATAGCGACGAGCACAGAGGGAACGGGAAAGGCGGGGACTCCCGGGGCCGGGCGCTGCCTGGGGCCGTGATTGGCTGGGCCGGCCCGGGGGGAGCGGGAACAGGCAAGGCAGGGATTGGCTGGACCGGGCGCCACCTGGGACCGTGATTGGTTGGGCCGACCCGGGGGGGCGGGGCTATGTGGGGCGTCCACTATAAAGAGGGCCGTCGGAAGGCCCCGGAGGCAGTTTGGCGGCGCAGAGGAAGACAGCGGAAGACCTTCGGCAGCCGGAGCGGGATCGGCGCTGCTGCTGGGCTGAAGAGCGGCGGTGAGCCGGGTCGAGGCTCTCGCAGCTGCAACTCCAGAGAGCGGCGGGGAGTCCTGGCGCAGCATCCACCTGAGCTGCCGATCTACGAAGAGCCAGTACGTGCGTGCAGCACTGCGGAGCGGCAGGTGGGAAAGACGCCTCGCTACTGCTGAGAGAGCAGGGCAGGCAGTGGAATAAAGCTTGTGGGCGAAAGCTAAAAGAGCTGAAATCACGGGGGGTGGGCTGGGACAGGGACAGGTTAGGGGGCTGTAGCACCAGGGGCAAAACGGTGGTGGGACTGAGGCAGGGGCTGCTGGCGCCGTCACTGAAATCGCTGCATTTCTGGGACAGAAGGGGGGGGTGGGAAAAGGCGGACGGGGATGGGGTGGAGGTTGCGTCTCTGTAGCTGGGAATGCGCCTTGTCCTCTGTTCTCGGGGGGGAGGGCGCTGGGTTCTGTGTACTCATGGGGGGGGAGAGCGCCGTGTTCTCTGTGCTAATGGAATAGGGCAGCTGTATTTGGCTGGGGGGGGAATGCGCCGTGTGCTCTGTGCTTTGGGAGAGCGCCGTGTTCTCTGTGCTTGGGGAGCGCCATGTCCTCTGTGCTCGGGGGGAGAGCGCCGTGCTCAGTGTACTCGGGAGGGGAAGAGTGCCGTGTTTTCTGTGCTCATGAAATGGGGCAGCTGGTCTGTGCTGGGGGGGGAAATGCACCTCATCCTCTGTGCTTGGGGGGGAGAGCGCCGTGTCCTCCTTGCTAATGGAATAGGGCAACTGTATTTGGCTAGGGGGGGAATGCGCCGTGTCCTCTGCTTAGGGGGGAGAGCGCCGTGTTGTCTGTACTTGGGCAGGGAGTGCCGTGTTGTTTGTAGTCGGGTGGGGGGGTAGCACCGTGTTCTCTGTGCTTGGGGAGGAGAGTGCCGTGTTCTTTGTACTCAGGTGGGGGTATAGCGCCGTGTCCTATGTTCTCGGGGGGAAGGGCGCTGGGTTCTGTGTACTTGCGGGGGGGAGTGCGCCGTGTTCCCTGTGTTTGGGGGGGAGAGCGCCGTGTCCTCTGTTCTCGGGGAGGGAGAGCGCCGTGTTCAGTGTACTCGGGGAGGGAGAAGAGCGCCGTGTTTTCTGTGCTCATGAAATGGGGCAGGTGGTCTGTGCTGGGGGGGGGCTAGCGCCGTGTGCTCTGTGCTTGGGGAGGAGAGCGCCGTGTCCTCTGTATTCGGGGGGGTAGAGCGCCGTGTCGTCTGTGCTCGGGATGGCGGGGGTAAAGCGCTAAGGGGGAAGCGGCGTACATAGCGACGAGCACAGAGGGAACGGGAAAGGCGGGGACTCCCGGGGCCGGGCGCTGCCTGGGGCCGTGATTGGCTGGGCCGTCCCAGGGGGGGCGGGGCTATGTGGGGCGTCCACTATAAAGAGGGTTGTCGGATGGCCCCGGAGGCAGTTTGGCGGCGCAGAGGAAGACAGCGGAAGACCTTCGGCAGCCGGAGCGGGATCGGCGCTGCTGCTGGGCTGAAGAGCGGCGGTGAGCCGGGTCGAGGCTCTCGCAGCTGCAACTCCAGAGAGCGGCGGGGAGTCCTGGCGCAGCATCCACCTGAGCTGCCGATCTACGAAGAGCCAGTACGTGCGTGCAGCACTGCGGAGCGGCAGGTGGGAAAGACGCCTCGCTACTGCTGAGAGAGCAGGGCAGGCAGTGGAATAAAGCTTGTGGGCGAAAGCTAAAAGAGCTGAAATCACGGGGGGTGGGCTGGGACAGGGACAGGTTAGGGGGCTGTAGCACCGGGGGCAAAACGGTGGTGGGACTGAGGCAGGGGCTGCTGGCGCCGTCACTGAAATCGCTGCATTTCTGGGACAGAAGGGGGGGGTGGGAAAGGCGGACGGGGATGGGGTGGAGGTTGCGTCTCTGTAGCTGGGAATGCGCCGTGTCCTCTGTTCTCGGGGGGGGCGCTGGGTTCTGTGTACTCATGGGGAGGGAGAGCGCCGTGTTCTCTGCTTGGGGGGGAGAGCACCGTGTCCTCTGTGCTAATGGAATAGGGCAGCTGTATTTGGCTGGGGGGATGCGCCGTGTCCTCTGTGCTAAT
This sequence comes from Myiozetetes cayanensis, assembly GCF_022539395.1. NCBI lineage: Eukaryota > Metazoa > Chordata > Aves > Passeriformes > Tyrannidae > Myiozetetes > Myiozetetes cayanensis. The sequence continues at coordinate 16,776 of NW_026087674.1, read as the reverse complement.
GGAGAGAGCAGCTGTATTCTGGCTGGGGAATGCGCCTGTGCTCTGTGCTCTGAGAGAGCCGTGTCCTCTGCTAGTGGTCTACTGTACTTGGCAGGGGAGCGCCATGTCCTCTGTGCTCGGGGAGGGAGAGCGCCGCGCTCAGTGTACTCGGGGAGGGGGAAGAGTGCCGTGTTTTCTGTGCTCATGAAATGGGGCAGCTGGTCTGTGCTAGGGGAATGCGCCGTGTCCTCTGTGCTTAGGGGGGAGAGCGCCGTGTTGTCTGTACTGAGGGGGGCAGGGAGTGCCGTGTTGTTTGTAGTCGGGTGGGGGGGTAGCACCGTGTTCTCTGTGCTTGGGGAGGAGAGCGCCGTGTTCTTTGTACTCGGGTGGGGGTATAGCGCCGTGTCCTATGTTCTCGGGGGGAGGGCCCTGGGTTCTGTGTACTTGCGGGGGGGAGTGCGCCGTGTTCCCTGTGCTTGGGGGGGAGAGCGCCGTGTCCTCTGTTCTCGGGGAGGGAGAGCGCCGTGTTCAGTGTACTCGGGGAGGGAGAAGAGCGCCGTGTTTTCTGTGCTCATGAAATGGGGCAGGTGGTCTGTGCTGGGGGGGGGCTAGCGCCGTGTCCTCTGTGCTTGGGGAGGAGAGCGCCGTGTCGTCTGTGCTCGGGATGGCGGGGGTAAAGCGCTAAGGGGGAAGCGGCGTACATAGGGAACGGGAAAGGCGGGGACTCCCGGGGCCGGGCGCTGCCTGGGGCCGTGATTGGCTGGGCCGACCCAGGGGGAGCGGGGTTATGTGGGGCGTCCACTATAAAGAGGGCCGTCGGATGGCCCTGGAGGCAGTTTGGCGGCGCAGAGGAAGACAGCGGAAGACCTTCGGCAGCCGGAGCGGGATGGACGCTGCTGCTGGGCTGAAGAGCGGCGGTGAGCCGGGTCGAGGCTCTCGCAGCTGCAACTCCAGAGAGCGGCGGGGAGTCCTGGCGCAGCATCCACCTGAGCTGCCGATCTACGAAGAGCCAGTACGTGCGTGCAGCACTGCGGAGCGGCAGGTGGGAAAGACGCCTCGCTACTGCTGAGAGAGCAGGGCAGGCAGTGGAATAAAGCTTGTGGGCGAAAGCTAAAAGAGCTGAAATCACGGGGGGTGGGCTGGGACAGGGACAGGTTAGGGGGCTGTAGCACCGGAGGCAAAGCGGTGGTGGGACTGAGGCAGGGGCTGCTGGCGCCGTCACTGAAATCGCTGCGTTTCTGGGACAGAAGGGGGGGGTGGGAAAGGCGGACGGGGATGGGGTGGAGGTTGCGTCTCTGTAGCTGGGAATGCGCCTTGTCCTCTGTTCTCGGGGGGGAGGGCGCTGGGTTCTGTGTACTCATGGGGGGAGAGCGCCGTGTTCTCTGCTTGGGGGGGAGAGCGCCGTGTCCTCTGTGCTAATGGAATAGGTCAACTGTATTTGGCTGGGGGAATGCGCCATGTGCTCTGTGCTTTGGGGGGAGAGCGCCGTGTTCTCTGTGCTTGGGGGGGAGAGCGCCATGTCCTCGGTGCTCGGGGTGGGAGAGCGCCGTGCTCAGTGTACTCGGGGAGGGGGAAGAGCGCCGTGTTTTCTGTGCTCATGAAATGGGGTAGCTGGTCTGTGCTGGGGGGGGAAATGCGCCGTGTCCTCTGTGCTTGGGGGGGAGAGCGCCGTGTCCTCCTGTGCTAATGGAATAGGGCAGCTGTATTTGGCTAGGGGGGGAATGCGCCGTGTCCTCTGTGCTTAGGGGGGAGAGCGCCGTGTTGTCTGTACTTGGGGGGGGCAGGGAGTGCCGTGTTGTTTGTAGTCGGGTGGGGGGATAGCACCGTGTTCTCTGTGCTTGGGGAGGAGAGCGCCGTGTTTTCTGTGCTCATGAAATGGGGCAGCTGGTCTGTGCTGGGGGTGAATGCGCCGTGTCCTCTGTGCTTGGGGGGGAGAGAGCGCCGTGTCCTCTGTGTTCGGGGGGGTAGAGCGCCGTGTCCACGATACTCATTGAATGGGGTAACTGTATTTGGCTGAGAGGGGAATGGGCCGTATCGTCAGGGGGGGAGAGCACCAAGTTTTCTGTTCTCGGGTGGGTACTGTGCTGTGTTCTCTGTGCTCATGGAATGGGGCAGCTGTGCTGGGGTGGTGGGTGGAATGTGCCGTGCTCTCTGTGCTTGGGGGGAAGAGCGCCGTGTCCTCTGTGCTAATTGAATAGGGCAGCTGTATTTGGCTGGGGGGAATGCGCCGTGTCCTCTGTTCTTGGAGGGGAGAGGGCTGTGTTTTCTGTACTGGGGAGGAGGGGAGCACAGTGTTCTCTGTACTCGGGGAGAGCGCCGTATTTTCTGTGCTTGGGTAGGGACAGTGCCGTGTCCTATGTACTCGGTGGGGGGAGAGCGCCGTGTCTTCTCTGGTCAGGGGGGGAGAGCGCCGTGTCTTTTGTTTTTGGGTGGGAGAGCGCCTTGTTCTCTGTGCTCATGGAATGGGGCAGCTGTGCTGCGCTTGGGGAGAAAATTCGCCTTGTCCTTTGTGCTGGGGGGGAGAGCTCCTTGTCTTCTGTGCTCGGGGGGGAGAGTGCCATGTCCTTTGTGCTCGTTTAACGGGGTCGCTGGGGTGTGTTTGCGGCCGCTGTGCTGGGCTGGGGGGAGGAGAGCTACGTGTCTTCTTTGCTTGTGAACGGGGCAGCTGGGTGGTGTTTGGGGCCGTGCTGTGCTAGGGAGAGTGCGGAGGAGCGGAAAAGCGCCTCCTCGCAGCCCTCCCGCTCCTTCCCCCATGTCCCACCGCTGGTGCTGGGCCTGAAGCTAGGCGGGCTGGGTGAACCCTCTCCCGATGGTTCCGCCGCCCCCACCCACCTTTACACCGCCGAGGCACTGGCCGCCAAGCTGCCGGGTGGCGGGGAGGCGGCGAGCGGCGGCGGTGGGGGGCTGCCCAAGCAGAGCCCCTTCCTCTACACCGCGGCCTTCTGGCTCAAGAGCTCGGCGGCGGCAGCGGGGCCGCTGTAGCTACAGGTGCTGTTGGCGCTGACACTGCTGCCGTCGTTCACCTCGCTGTGCCATCCGGCCCAGAACTGGTGCGCCAAGTGCAACGCGTCCTTCTGCATGATCTCGGACCTGGTATACCACATGCGCTCCCACCACAAGAAGGAATACGCTCTGGAGGGCCTCGTCAAGCGCCGCCGTGAGGAGAAGCTCAAGTGCCCCATCTGCAATGAGTCCTTCTGCGAGCGCCACCATCTCTCCCACCACATGACCTCCCACAACTAGCAGGGACCCCCTCTGGCTCCAGGGACTCACCCGGGGCCCCCACCCTGGGACCCCCGCGCCGCCCGCCGCTCCGGCCCTTTCCCTTCGATGCACGCGTTTTCACTGTCTGGGGAGGAGGCGGGGAGGGCAGAGAGGGAGGAGGAGGAAGAAAAGAAGAAGAAAAAGAAGAAGAATAAAGAAGGTTAGGAAAAAAAAAAAGGAAAAAGCAAAACAAAAAGCACCGTGAAAAAGAGGAAAAAAAATCAAATGACTTAAAAATACATTTTTTAAAATGTCATATATTGCAACATATTGATGCATTTGTCATACGTTTCTACTTAGATTATTAAGCACTTATGGTTTAAATGTAATAATAACTATGTCAGGGTAAATTTTTATTTTGGATATGAAGCTAAGGGCAGGGGTGGCGCCGCAGGGCCGGCGGGCGGCAGACTGGGGTCCTGCATGCACCGGGCGCTCCCCCTGCCCGGCCCCCCCACCCGCTCCCCTTTTCCCCGAGTGTCACTGGTGCCCGTGGAATGGAGTCTCGGTAGTTCCGTGTTATCTTCCCTTTCCCATTTGGGTTTGTTTTTTTTCCTCGCACCTCTGGAAAAGATTTATTAAACTTTATAGTTTATCCGGGTATGTTGGATGCTTTGACAATAAATGACTATTTTCTTCAAAGCCCTTGGACGTTAATTGGTTCCGGGGGAGGGAAGGGGCAGTGGGGAGGGGTACGGCCCTGTGGCTGCGGGGTCGGAATTCGTCCCTCGACTGCAGCGCGCTGCAGGGAAGGGCGGAGATTCCAGACTGCACTGCCTCTCCTCTCTGCTCTTCTTCCCCGCTCGCCTGCCTTCCTTTGGCCCCTCTGACATCCATCTTTCCTCTGTGCATCTTTGGTTTTGCCTGACGTTGCATCCACCCTTTATTTCTCTCTTTCACCCTTCCCTTCCTTTTCTCTTCCCTTCATGGTTTTGGTTTTCTTTAATTTGTTTCTTTTAGCTTGTCTTTCTTTTCTTTCAATTTTCTTTCTTTTTCTTTCAGATTTTCTGCGTTTTCTGTCCCATTCTCTCTTCCTCTCTTTCCTCTCTTTCCCATTTTCCCTTTTTTCCTTTTCCTTCCCAGCCCCTCTCAGCCCCCTGCTTTGCTCCACACCACCCACCTCACTCCTGTCAGGAGCCTTTATTGCTCCCCAACCTTTCCAGGTCTGTGGGTGGCCCCTGACTTGCAGGGTGAGCAGAGCCCCGGGGGGTGGGGTGACAGGGCCTAGAGGAGCCCCCAGCCTGGGGTGTCCTGGGGCAGAGAGTGCTTCAAGGGGCCAAGGGTGGGTCCTCTCTGCCCTGGTGCCTTATGGGCGTGATGGCACCACAGCCAGGGAAACACGGGAGGGCTCAGGAAAGGGGAACCCCTCTGGGCACAGTGGAACAGTCTGGTCCCATGGGCACCACCTGCAGTGGGTGCATCTGGTGTCAGCCCAGAAGGTTTTGGGGTGCACAGGAGGGCCCTGAGGGACACAGCAGCCTGGGGAAACCCATTTCCACACACAAGCTGGCACCACCCTGGAGAGGGCAGAGGGTCACAGTGATGAGGCTGCACATGGCTTAATGGGTCACTGGCGGGGAAAATATCCCAAAGCCAGAGCTGTGCAAGGCTGAAGCCCCTGCCAGAGCGTGGGAGCTGCCCGCTGTCTTGCAAGGGGGTTGAGGGTACCACCGGCATCTGCTGCTGTGGGGTTTGGGGCTTTCATGGAGTACCTGGACCTGCCGCAAAGCCTTTACAGCTCCCAGGAAAGTGCCTGGAGCCTCAGGTAGGACGTGCTTACAACTCTGCACACTTGGAGAGTGTCTCTCCTGAGAAGCACTGACAGCCAGCACTGGCTGTCCTCACAGATGTGGGATGTGGCACGTCTGAGGAGTTTTAGGAGGGTCCCTGCCATGGACAGTCCACCTTCCCGGTGTTGCTGTTCAGTCCTTCAGCGCGCTGACCCCGGGACAGTACCGATAACCCCCAAACCACGCCATGTGCCGAAGAGACCCCCCGTCTGTCATTCCCTGTGACAGGAATACGCATGGCTCCACCTGCTGCCATTAATTGCGGGGGCGACACACTAATTGCTCTCAGCAGCTTTCCTTAAAAGCGATGCCACCGCTGCAGCTCCTCTTTCTAGGGAAAGCTTTTGGGCATTTCCGGGGATGTTGGGCCGTGGTCCCGGGGGATGCGGGGACGCTGCGGGGATGCCGGGGGCAGCCGAGGCAGGCGGGTACCGCCATCTAGTGGGGCCGCCGCGGGGCGAGCGGGGCCGGTCGGAATGCGCGGGGCCCCGGCGGGCTCCTTCGCGAGGATGATGCTCCGGACTCCTCTCCCGCGGCAGCTCTGCCTCCCCAGTAGCCCCGGGACGGCTTTGGGGCTGGGTCCTTCCTGCGCCCGGGGAGGCTCACAGGGGAGTGTAAATTATGCTCTCACCGGCTCCTACTGAGGTGAGTATCCTTCAGACCACGTATCCTCATCACAAAGGCCTTTTTCCGAGCTCCCAGGTCTGGTGTGGGGAGTGGTTCTCCGGGGAGCTGCCAACTCTGAGGCAGCCCGAGCCTGCATGAGTGCAAGTATGTGGCATTGCTCCGCAGCCTGCCGAGAGGGTGAATCCAGCCTGATGTCACTCTGGTAATGCTGTGGAATAAACCTTTCTGGGAGAGATAAAAACCCCAGTGATGCTGAAAGGCTGGTGTGTCTCCCCATGCGGCCTCTGGCTGGGGCTGAGGCTGCGGCTGGTGCTGCTGGGGGCCGTGGGCAGTCAGGGCTGGATCCTCGGCCACCCCAGGGCTAGGGCTCCGCTGGCTAGTCTCATGTCTGCTCATGCTTTACCTTGCACATTTTCAAGTGGCAATTGAATAACACCAGCCTGATGTTGGGAGGGGGGAGTGCTCCTGGGCCTGTGCTCTGCAGCAGATCAAACAGGCTCAGAAGAGCCCTTCTCATCTTCAAAAGGGGAATTTTACACTTGAAACCCAGCTTATCCTCTTCATTTGCTGAGTTTTTTCTGTAACCGAGCCCTGAATAATTTAAGTAACATAACATCAGCATTAGGCTTCCAAAGCTGCTAGAGTGTGTGTGACGGTTGCTACTGCCAAAGGCAGTTACACGCAATTACTCCAAGAAGTTGACTGTTACATCTACTTATTTATTTAGATTAAAGCTTCATGTTTGGTCTGGATTGGGGGTTTTCCCCTGACTTTTGCTACAGAAGCACCCGCACTATTTGAAATTGATGTGTTGTGCTAATGAATAGGTCCAAATGAAAACATCTAAGGCTATACAGTTCAGGCCGAAAGCTCTGCTTGGGAGTTCTAAGGGTTTCATGGTGAAGATGAAAACATGCCATGTGCCACAGGGACTTGTCCGACTTGTCATTTCTCTGCAGCGCAGCCAGCTGGGCATCACTTTCATAGGCACGCAGAAGTCCCCAGAGGAGGGGGATGGCATCCTGCAGATAGGCAGGAGCTCCCACCTCAGATAGGGTATCCATCCCGCAGCAGGGAATAGCAGAGTGTAGTGCATGAGAGACCCCCAAGGGCTCTGCTGCCTCACTGCACCCCAAAAAGGATCGGGAACATGCAGCGCACTGGCGTTGCCTCCAACAGCAAGTATTGGGGACCAGTCTGGGCAAGCTCACTCAGCTGGTGTTGCCTGCTTGGTGGCCTCAGTAATGGCCATGCTCCTCAGGAGTTTGGGTTTTCTGGGAATTCTTCACTGAAGGGGAAAAACTGATCCAGAAGTGAGAGTGAGCAGAGGATGTGTGGCAGCAAGGGCAGCACCAGAAAGGCTGCTGGAAACTGTTGGTGTCAACCCATGGGTCAAAATTAGGGAGGCTGATCTTGCTAGTGAACTTCTGAGTATGGCAGTTTTGGGTGGGTATCTCTGCGTAGGATGTGCAGGTGCCTCCTTTCTGCTCCTGGGCTGTGCCCTGCTGTGCCCTCTCACTTCCAGTGTGGCAACTTTAAACATAGTCACATTCACCTTAACTTGCACTTGTTTATGGTCTGCTGACCCAGATGGAGAACAGAGGTTACCCTAGGATGATCCTCTGGCAGATGTAGCCTTTACACCAAGATGCCCAAGAGGAGATCCTGGTGCAGCAAGGTGGCCTGTGTGCCTCAGCTGAGCTGATACAGAAGGTCCAGCACAAACTTCACACGGGAGATTCAGAACCTCTGCAGGTCCTCATCCTGTTCATGGATCTGAATTCGGACTCAGTGTGTTCATGTAATTCAGGATGAGGTGGGTAAGTGGAAGTCATGGATTTTGCCAGGCCGACTGCTACAGCTCGGAGAAGTAAACAAGATTTGAGTGCCTTGACCCTGCTTCAGGTATGTGCATCTATATATAGGGCTGTCTAAATATACATGTCTATATATAATGTGTGTCCATATAGCTGTGTGGAGATATATGTATATATGTGCTGAGAAATGGTTTGAAATTGCAGCAATGCTGTGAGATCATCTCTGCTTGCACCAGGCAGAACCAGGTGTCAGCCAGGCAGTATACGGCCCCTTAAGTGTGCGTCCCTCCCTGTTCCCCCAACCTTCAGCTTCCTCGGAATGCGAAGGTCACTCTGCAGCATGCCACCCGCTCTGCCTCCTTCCTGCTGAACCTGATCCCTGTGTGCACGGCCTGGCCAAGGCCGCTGGCCAGAGCCACCCCTGGGGATGGCTGGGGAGTGGTTCCCAGGTGGGATTTAGGGGAGTACGCAGGTTGGCAGGAGCAGTGAGGGAACAGAGGTGCAGGCTGGGTGGGGTGCGTTTGGCCCGTGTAGGCTTTTGTAGACATGCGGTTTTCCCAGTGGCTTTGGGGGCCTCAAGCAGCCCGAGGAGCCAAGGAAAGCGGAATCCGCTCAGAGTTGTGCGGTGTGATGGATGGGCTGTCGCTGCGGGGTCCCCTCTTGCACCGTGGTGCTGAGTGGCAGAGTTGTCTTCGTAATTGGGAGGAAATACGGCTGTCAGAGCTGGGGGGCACCTGGCACATGTGTGGGTCACCAGGCTCACAGCAGGAGGCCAGGGCTGTGTACTCCTGCCTGGGAACTGCAGCGGATGTTGTGCACAGACGATGGTCAGAGCTTCCCTACAGGCTGTGAGATGCTGTCAGGGGGTTCGTGATGGGGACTCCCACCCACTGCCCTGCAAGAGCTGCTCTCAAGGGCTGAGCACGGCTGTCCTGTCCCGGGTGGGATGGAGAGCAGCTTTGGCGGCTCAGGGGGCTGCCCTCAGCCCCACTCCCGGCTCGAGCCGGCCACGCCCCCCGGATCAGGCTGGCCACGCCCCGCGGCTCGCACCGCCTCTGCCTGCGCCCCCAAGTCACTTGCCCGCCTGAGGAGCCAACAGCCATTCTGTCCCCTCCCATGAGGGACAGCCTCAGGTGTGCCCAGTGAGGATGACGAGGGGTGGGACAGCCTCAGGTGTGCCCAGTGAGGATGACGAGGGGCAGGCCCTGCTGGGTGGTTATCTGGGGCTTTTGGAGAGGGTGCTTCTTTCAGTGGAGATTTTCTGCAGAGGAGCAGTCGGTTCCAAGGAGTGTCTAGAGCAGTGACAATGAGAGCGTCTTGCCGGGATGGGGCCAAGCACTTGAGGTACCTGGATTGTCGCTCAAGGAAGGGGCCGAGGGATGTGCCGGGGAGCAGCGCACGTGAACAGGTGGGGGAGTGTGGGGGTGCAGGGAAGATACAGCTCGGACTGGAGGAAGAGCTTGGAGGTTCCTTTTATGGATATGAACATGCAAAGCAGGGAGCGAGGTGGGTTATAAGCACTCTAGGTACTCGGGCAGGTGAGCTAGGACTTAGGGGAGGGACTAGCTTTCCTGAGCACCAAAAGTTCCAAGTAATTGCCTCTCTTAGGAGCAGTCGAGAGGAGTTTCTACTTTGGGGCTGAGCTACAAAGGAAGGCACCTGAAACTGCTGTGGGAAGCTTACTGCTGTAATCAGACTGTAGTTTCCACTGATATTTTTGCTACTAAAACCGGGGAGTTTTATTTTCTCTGAGCACAAAACCTGCTGGTATTTGTTAAACTGACTTTCTAAGTTATGCACTACTTGATAAACCCCTGCGTCTTTCCCTTTTCCCAGAGGGATGATTGGTCTTGCCTTGGAAGCAAGAGAAGGTCCTGGTGTGCGTGCTTTTGCCATTTTTTCCCCCAGGCTTATCTCTGAGCCTTACTTGGTTCTGCGTGTGATTTTTTTTGGCACTGTGGGATGGGCACAACCTGCCATAATATAGACCTCTCTCCTCCTCTGTGCAAAAGGACGTGTTTTAGCAAGTGTGATGTTGCCTGGTGCCACCTGCAGAGCTCTCTGGCTGCCTGAGCCCTCTTTTCCTTTTGCTTTTCTTTTGTGCCTGTAATTGGCACCTGGATAACTTTAGAAGAGCTGTTAAGTTCCTTGCCTGTGTAAATGTGCTGGTAATACCAAGGAGGGAAATGCTTGAGGGAGTAATGGTAAGTGGGCTATGAGTACAATTTCTGAAGGACTAATAATATTCTGGGGAAGGAAATAGCAAGCACCCAAGCATTTGGCTGTTTTGAAGGCATCAAAGTTTTATTGCCACCTGTTGTCTGGCACAATGTTGCGAGTGGATGGTCTTGGGGAACAGATTTGGAGGAAATTCAGTATTGGTTGTATGAGGCCAAAGGTGTCCCTCTGTGCATGTCTCCTGCTGCAGGAATCCCATCAGTGGGGCTGCTGTTCCCACTCTTGGCATTGCTGTGGCTGTGCTGCTCTACTCAGATCTGATGGGTGGGTTGGGGATGCTGGATGGCTCTGTCGGAATGGTGAGGTGGGGGTATCCATCCTTAGGGTAACCCTTAGAGAAATGGCCAGGGAAAATGGTCCCTTGTTTCCAAGGAGAGGAGGCTTGCTGTACTCACTAAGTAGTAGGTTCGAAGGTAGGCTCGAAGGTCCCTTGATGAAGCACCTCAGAAACCTTATCAGGGTAAGTGTGTATGGTTGTAAGTGCTGGGGAATGTCCTGAGCGTGGAACAGGAACGCGGGGAACAAAATGAACCCTCACGGAATGCTGAGTCCTCCCATCAGCTGCAGCGGAGGCACCTCTGTGTGCACTGTGGGAGCTGATGGCCAGGGCCCCCGGTGGGCTGGGATCACTGCAGGGTGTTGTCAGCAAGGAATGCCTGGCTTCTAAAACTCACCAGCTGAGTCTTAGAGGCTTCTTTGTTTTCAGGCAGCCAAATTGGCCCCAGGCAGGGACTCTGCGCCTGCTCTCCTGGTGTGCCCAGGGATCTCTGGGCCTTCACGCCGGCACCGAGATGTTCTCGGGAAGGCCCTCAGATCCCCGGAGCAGTCTGGGACACGGGCAAGATCCCCCTGCATTTCGGGGGCAGATTGGGCCCCCCTGGAGGGACAGTGCTGTTGCTGCCCCCCGGGCTGGGACACTCGGAAGACTCCGGCGCGCACCGAAATTGTTCTTCGGGGAGCTCCTCTGAGTGCCCCAAGCTGGGGAGCTGAAAGCAAGGTCCCTGGAATGGATTCAGGCATTCCTGAGAGTATCAGAGGTGTAGCTGTCTGTCCTGGCCATGGAGCTCCGGAATGGACTGTAACTGGGTTCTAAAAGTGGTGCTCCAACAGCAAAAGGAGTGTGGGATTGGAATTAAGGAATGAGTGGTGATGGTACCATTAGCTGTTTTCTCTTGACTGGAATTGTGAGAGCTGCAGGAGTGCAAGGTGTGGGTTCCAGTCCCCACCGTTGGGTTTGCACGTGTCCTGGTCAGACACAGGTCCAACTTCCTCAGCCCTTAACGCACCAGAGGGAGAATTAAGGGATGGCACTGGGAAGGTGATTGGTGTGACAGGGGTTAAACTGGGAAAACACTGGGTATTTCCTCAGTTTGTTTATTTGCAGGCTCCCCTAAGCCTTTGCTGGGAAGAGATGGGTTGGATAAGTTGAGGCAGAAATGAACTTGGAAAATGGGGAGATTGAAATTGTAGTTGCTGACACTAACTGTGTGAGAGCAGCAGCTCTTCTTGTGCAGGAAGTAACTCCTGTCAGCAGCACCATCCCGACTGAAGCGGCAGATGGAGTTGTTCCTGTGGTGAGGGCCAATGGAATTCCAGGAAAATGGAAGAGGGCAGAGCCTGTAGGTATTAGCCCTAAGCTGCGATCTGTGTGGGTAAGGCAACCCCAGTATCCTTGAAAATCAGAATGCCAGCAGTAGATATAAAAGATGCCTTTTGCTGCGTGTCCCAGGAGCAAGGCAAGCCAAGAAACCTTTGCTTTTGAAGGAGAAGCTCTGGAAATTGGGAAGGAAGAAGCGAAGCCACCTGAGCCCTCCCTGAGCCACAGGCAGTCCATGAAGTGCCTTCCTGGGAACGGTACGACGGTGAGGACTCCGGATTGCTCCCTACACGTGTGGTAAGACCGATGCAAACTTTTGAAAGCCCCTGTATGAGTTTCCTGCCTTGGATAGATGGTGCAAGGGCGGCCTTTAGGCAGCCTTTTTCCAGTTAGCCCTGGAAGGAGGACAGTGATACCTTTTCAGTGCTAGTAGATACTCTGAGTAGATGGCCGTAAGTCTGTCCTTGTTGCACCAGGAGGCCTTATCAAGCTCTCCTATTACAGGAGCTATATCCCACTTCCATCTTTTTGAAGTTTAAATTCAACCCTTCTTAAATTCAATCTTCTGGAGTCCGTGAGGAGGGAGGAGGGTGCAAGGAGCAGCACAGGATCAGAGCCCATGGAGGCTGCAGCAGAGGAGGGTGTGCAGGAGCCAAAGGGCAGCTGAGGCCATTCCCCAGGGAATGCCAGATCCTGACGTCTCTGCCCACTTAGGGAAAAGTGCCAACATTGCACAAGTGTTCCATGCCAAAGCATAGTCCTCTCCAAAAAGCAGAAAGTAGGGAAAAGATGAAGGGAGCAATGGGAAGAAAAGGTGCTGATTTGCCAGGTGTGTTTTGAAATGCCTTTTGTCCAGGCTGGGAATTTCCTAGGTGTCGAGCAGCGATTGGTCTGGTTTTTCCCCCCAAAGTGTCCATTCCCTCCCCAAAACATGTCCTTTTGGCCTGCAGAGGTGCATTACCAAGGAAAACCACAAGACGGAGACACTGAGCACAAAAGAGACCAGGTCTACCCGTCAAAAAAACTAGACCAGGTCTTCCTGTTTAAAAAAGGAGAACAGGTCTACCCATAGAAAAAGGAGACCAGGTCTACCCGTTTAAGAAAGGAGACCAGGTCTACCCTTAGAAAGATGAGAACAGGTCTACCCATAGAAGAAGGAGAACAGGTCTTCTGGTAGAAAAAGGAGAACAGGTCTACCCGTCAAAGAAAGGAGAACAGGTCTACCCATAGAAAAAGGAGAACAGGTCTACCCGTCAAAAAAAACAGAACAGGTCTACCCGTTTAAAAAAAGAGAACAGGTCTACCCGTCAAAAGGAGAACAGGTCTACCTGTCAGGGTTGAATTAGCAATGGGAACGACTCCAGTGTGAGCATTATGGGAACTGGGGAGGCACTTGGAGCACTCGGAGTGACACTGGGAGGAGAATAGGAAGGGACTGGGGGTACAGGGGAAACTGGGAGGGAAGTGGGAGGGGACTGGAGGCACTGGTGGCACTTGGGGGGGACTGGGATGGGATGGAGGGCACTTGGGTGGCATTGGGATGGGGACTGGGAAGGGACTGGGATGAACAGGGATGTGATTGGGATTGGGTTCTTCTTCTAAGGACAGAAAGGCATTCAGCCCTTTGCTCAGTTCCTCACTGACCACACAAAACCAATAAACTTCACTTAATTTTGGGATGTATCCAAAATGCTCTATGCAGAAGAGAACTTGCAATTCCCTCCAAGCCTTGTCTTTGTCCCTATGACAAATTAATTTTTTTCCTTTTTTCCCTCCTTTTTTCTTTCCTTTTTTCCTTCCTTTTTCCCCTTTTTCCTTTTTTCCCCATTTTTCCCCTTTTCTCTTTTTTCTCCCTTTTTTCTTCTTTTTTTTTCCTTTTTTCTTCTTTATTTTTTTTTGAAATCCATTCCGTACTCTGGAAAAATCCAGTCCGGGTTCTCCCTTTTTTCTTCTTTTTTTTTCCTTTTTTCTTCTTTATTTTTTTTTGAAATCCATTCCGTACTCTGGAAAAATCCAGTCTGGGTTTTCCTCCATTCCGTACTCCGGGAAAAATCCAGTCCGGGTTTTCCCCCATTCCGAACTCCAGCAGAAATCCAGTCCGGGTTTTCCCCCCAACCCCCGGTCCCGCCCCCCTTTCCCCGCCATTCTCCCTCAGCTTGCTCCCGGTGCTCTTGGAGGACGCCGCGGGACCGGCTGTACCCGGAGCTGTGCGGGGTCCGGCGGGAGGGGCTGGGGGGCTGCGGTGCCGCCTCGGGGCTCGGCTCGGCTCCCGGGACTGGCAACGAGGACAGAGATGAGGGAACGGGGCTCCGACTAATAATGATTTGATGGGTGTATGAATCATTCCCGGCCGTTTACAGTTCCCGCACCGCCCCTGGCTCGAGCCGCCTCTGCCCGCGCCCCGGCTCGCGCCGGCACCACCCCCGGCTCGCGCCGGTCCCGCTTCCGGCTCACGCCAGCCGCGGCTGGCGGCCTTTAAATCACGTGCCTGCCTGAGAGGCCAACCGCTATTCTGTCCCCCCCTGTGAGGGACAGCCCCACGGGTGGGCAGCGAGGATGACGAGGGGCGGGACAGCCCCACGGGTGGGCAGCGAGGATGACGAGGGGCGGGACAGCCCCACGAGGGGGCAAGGAGAATGACGAGGGGCGGGACAGCCCCACGGGTGGGCAGGGAGGATGACGAGGGGCGGGACAGCCCCACGGGTGGGCGGGGACGATGACGAGGGGCAGAACAGCCTCAGGTGTGGCCAGGGAGGATGATGAGGGGCGGGACAGCCCCACGGGTGGGCAGAGAGGAGGACAAGGGGCGAGACAGACTCAGCTGTGGCCCACGAAGATGACGAGGGGCAAGACAGCCTCAGGTGTGGCCAGTGAGCATGATGAGGGGTGGGCCCTGCTGGGTGGTGGTCTGGAGCATGTTTTGGTGGACATTTTCTGCAGAGGAGCAGTCCTTTCTGTGGAGTCTCTCCAGCAGTGATTGTGAGGGCATCTCGCCGGGGCAAGCACCTGAGGTACCTGGATCGTCGCTCAAGGAAGGGGCCGAGGGATGTGCTCGGGAGCAGCACACGTGAACAGGTAAGGGACTGGGGGGATGCAGGGAAGATACAGTTCAGACTGGAGGAAGAGCTTGGAGGTTTCTTTTATGGATATGAACATGCAAAGCAGGGAGCGAGGTGGGTTATAAGCACTCTAGGTGCTCGGGCAGGTGAGCCAGGACTTAGGGGAGGGACTAGCTTTCCTGAGCACCAAAAGTTCCAGTGAATTGCCTCTCTCAGGAGCAGTCGAGAGGAGTTTCTCCTTTGGGGCTGGGCTACAAAGGCAGGCAGCTGAAACTGCTGGGGGAAGCTTACTGCTGTAAGCAGACTGTAGTTTCCACTGAGAGTTTTGCTACTAAAACTAGGGAGTTTTGTTTTCTCTGTGCACAAAACCTGCTGGTATTTGTTAAACTCACTTTCTGAAATGGGGGCCTCTGCTGGGCTATTGCACTGCCACCCCTCGTGTTTGGGGATGAACCCTCTGGGGAGCCATGGGAACAGCAGGGTGAGAGCCAGGAGCCTTTGACTTCCACAGAGCACTGAATTTCCCTCTGCTCTCTTTCAGGACAGGACAAAGCATTGAACTGGGAGAAGTTCTGCCAAATCTTTGGGGTGTGAGCAGCCACAGGCAAGAGGCTCCAGCCTTGATGCCCCAGAGAGCATCAGTGAAATCAGCACTATTGCCCTGGCGTGTGCCCACTGCCAATTGTTCACCCAACACAATTCCAAAGCAAGTGTTGCTTCTGTTTTAAGAACTGAAAATAACTTGAAAGCCAAAGAAATCACCATTTCCTTGGTCTTGTTTCCTTTTAGATGGTGGAATTGCCAGTCTGTCCGTGAGCTGAGCTGTGGCTGCAGGGCACTGTCAGGTATTGTTGGCTGTGAGTTCCTGCTCTTCTCCCCGGGAGATTGGAAATCCTTCTCAGTTAGGTTGCAGAAATCTTTTCTGAAGCCGTTTGTCTGCCTTTTGCTGACAGATCACCCTCCTTCTGCCTTGGGATTTGCAGCTGTTCCGCCCTGGAGAGGGTCAGGAGCAAGGCCCTGAGATCAAAGGGACCCCCCCTTTTGTCCCCAGAGACCTACAGGGGACAGAATGGACACTCTGGGGTCATATCTGTGTTAGTATGTAGGGGACAGAATGAACATTTTGGGCTTAAAATGAGGGAATCAGTAGTGGACAGGTGGGGAAAATATTGGACATAAGTCTTGAGGCTGTCTGTAGAGGACAGGAAATATTTTGGAGGGAGATTGGTTGTTCCTTTGTGCTGCACTCTGTACTCAGTCGTGGGTCAGCTCCAGAAATTTCCTTGGGCAGCTACAAAAATGATCTCTGAAAAGTGGGAAAATCCCACTGGCAAAATGCAGAGGAACAGGTATTCTGAACCTCTCCTGCTTCTTACAGAGCAAACGTGGTAATCCCAGGTCTCTCTTGGAAAAATCTATGACCCTAAGGTTTCCCAGGAGAAAAAAAAAACAAGGACAGAGATGAGGGTACGTGCTCCCAATGAATAAGGATTTGATGGGTGCAGGAATGATTCGTGTGTGTTTTCCACTCCCCTTTTTATTCCTGGAATAACCTTAAAATTATTCCTTTAAGAGACCGACCAAACTGGAGAATTTGAATCAGAGAGGAAGCGATGCACAACAAATGCAGGGAGAAATGGTGGAATGGTGATGGAATCCTGCAGTGGTTCGGGTTGCAAGGGATCTTAAAGCTCATGCAGCCCCACTCCCTGAGCAGGGACACCTTCCCCTAGCCCAGGTCGGCCCTGGTCGCAGATGGATATGGAAGTGCTGGAGGTGTTTAGGGAATGCTGATAGTTTTTCCCCCACCTCTGGCCATCGGGTCCTTCAAAAGACTAATTCACCTCTTCGCCCAGGGAAAAAGGCTGGAGCAAGAGGTTCCAAAAAGAATGGGGCTTTCTGCACGACGAAACCCGGGAGGTCCCGATCCTGCCTGGAAGGCGGGGCGGGGAACGGGCGGTGGGCGCCGCCATGAAAGGAGCCGAGGGGCAGGGACTTGTCCGTACAAGGAGTGTCGGGGCGTGCCCATGGCCATAAAAGGTAAACGAAGGGTGGGGATATGCCCGAAAAAGGCGCATGCGGGGCGGGGCTGCACCCATAAAAAGCGCAGGAGGGGCGGGGCTAGCGCCATAAAAGGAAGGTGTGGGGCGGGACTAGCGCCATAAAAGAAAGGTGTGGGGCGGGGCTAGCGCCATAAAAGGAAGGTGCGGGGCGGGGCTAGCGCCATAAAAGGAAGGGGCGGGGCGGGGCTACCGCCATAAAAGGAAGGTGCGGGGCGGGGCTAGTGCCATAAAAGGAAGGTGCGGGGCAGGGCTAGCTCCTTAAAAAGAAGGTGTGGGGCGGGGCTAGCGCCATAAAAGGAAAGTGCGGGGCGGGGCTAGCGCCATAAAAGGAAAGTGCGGGGC
>NW_026087673.1:0-39642 GCF_022539395.1 Myiozetetes cayanensis | reverse complement strand
GACTGAGAAAGACCCTTAATATCCCAACTTTACGGGAACAATTGTATTGATTCTCCGATTTACGTCTCTCAAGTATTTCAGAATCTCATCGTGGTTCCCCCTGTGGCGCTGTCGCCTCTGATGTTTCCCGTTTTCCCTACTCCCCTCACGGGGCGCCGCAAAATGGTGGCACCTTCGCCACGCTGTTCCTGCGGATCCGTGCTCGATAATTTAGTAACTTTTTGCCTAAAGTGAGTGTATTTCGGGAAAAGTATTGAAAGTATTAAATATGTTGATATCAAAAGGGAAGTGTGAGGAGAGTGTGGTATAATTTTATTGAGTAAATCTGTGAGGGGAGTGAGGAGCCGCGGGGGGGCGCCCGCGTATTTCCTCAGGGAAATAACGTCGCTGGGGCACTTTCAGCGCCTCTTCCGCGCTCGCTCCCGATCGAAAACTAAACACTTCTGATATATTTTATATATTTATATATTTAATATACATTTTTTAACATTTTCCCGTGACTTTCCCCCAGCCACTCTCTTTTCTCCCTCCCTCCCCCTTTTTCGGGGTACCGAAACAAAATGGCGGCGGGCGGGAAAAGGGGCCGAGGGGGAAGCTCTGCGCGCCCCGCCGCGACCAATCAGCGCGCGGCTCCCCCACGTCGCCGGGCAGAACCGGATTTTTCTGACCAATCAGAAAATCCGATTTTCCAGGCGGGAGGGGTGAGGGGGGTGGCGAGGCGGCACTCGCGACGACCGTTGCGCACGTAGGTGGGGCTGAGGGGAAGGGAGGGAGGGAGGGAGGGGGGGAGCGGGAAGAAGGAGAGAGGAGAGGGGGAAGGAGGAAGAAATGGGAATTGCGCAGGCGCGGGAAGGGTTTTCGCGGGGTTTCGGCGGCGCGCGCAGGCCTGCGGCGGGTGTGCGCGTGCGCGGGCGCGCGCGGAGCGGGCGGGAAGGAGGAGGAAGGGAGGAGAGGAAGGAGGAGGGAGGGAAGGAGGGAAGGGGGGGGGCGGCGCAGGCGCAGCTGAGGCGGCGGCGGCGGCGGCGGCGGGACCGGCCCGGCCATCGCTCCGCGCTCCGTCCGCGCCCCCCTCGGGGCCTCTTCCCTCCCCCTCTCCCCTCACGAACAACCGAGCGCCTCGTCCTTCACCCCCCACAAACACACACCTCGAACCTCCCCGCGGGCTCCGCCTCTTCCTTCCCTCCCTCCCTCCTTCCCTCCCTCCCTCCCTCCCTCTCCCCGTCCCCGCCCCGCGCAGCCTCCCCTGAAGGCCCGGCCCGGCCTCGCGCTCCGGCCTCGGCGCCGCCGCCTCAGCGCGCCCGCGGCTTCCGCTTCCCCCCCTCCCTCCTCCCTCACCCCCTCCTCCCTGTTCCCCCCTTTCCCTTCCCCTCACGCCGGACCCGCCATGGACGTGAAGCGGCTGAAGGTGACCGAGCTGCGGGCCGAGCTGGGCCGGCGCGGGCTGGACGCCCGCGGGCTGAAGGTGGAGCTGGCGCAGCGGCTGCAGGAGGCCCTGGACGCCGAGATGTTGGCGGCAGGGCCTGAGGAAGGCGGCGGAGGAGGAGGAGGAGGAGGAGGAGAGGCCGGCCGCCGCGCCCGGGGCCTGCGGAGGAGGAGGAGGAGGAGGAGGAGGAGAAGCGGGGCCGGCGGGAGGCCCGGCCGGGCGGCACCAACTCGGAGGGGAGGAGGAGGAGGAGGAGGAGGAGGAGGAAGAGGAGGAGGAGGAGGAAGAAGAGGAGGAGGAGGACGAGGAAGCGCTGCTCGCCGACGAGGACGAGGCGGCCGCCGCGGCCCCCGAGGCGGCCCCGGCCCAGCCCGGCCCTCCCGGGGAGGAGGAGGAGGAGGAGGAGGAGGAGGAAGAGGAGGCGGCCCCGGCCGAGCCCACGGGCCCGGAGCCGCTGCAGCCGCCGCAGGAGGAACCGGCGGCCGAGGCCGAGTCCGAAGCGGCCGAGGGAGGAGGAGGAGGAGGAGACAGCGGCGTGAACGGGGCCGAGCGGCCGCCGGAGGAAGCGCCCAGCGGGGACGAGGCGGCCGCGGCCGAGGCCAAGGAGGAGGGAGCGCAGGCGGGTGAGTGGCAGGAGACCCCGGGAGGATCCCCCTTTCAAACGGGGAGGAGTTTATGATCGATCCCCCCTCGGGACTCCCTCGGATCGGGAATGGACCCCCGGGAGGGATCCCTCCCCCCAACCTGGGATGGAGTTTACGACCCCCCTGACCCCCGGGAGGGACCCCCCGCGACCCGGGAATGGACCCCGATAAGGGACCCCCAGATCCGGGAATGGACCCTCGGGAGGGACCCCTCAAACCACAGATGGACACCGCCCCCCCCGAATCGGGAGGGACCCCCGGGAGAGACCCCCCCGAACTTGAGAGGAACCCCCCCCCCAACCTGGGAGGGATCCCCAGACCCCCGAGAGGGAACCCCCAAACTGGGGAGGGACCCCCCAAACTGGGGAGGGACCCCCCAAAAACTGGGGAGGGATGGACCCCCAAAA
Source organism: Myiozetetes cayanensis (assembly GCF_022539395.1). Taxonomy (NCBI): domain Eukaryota; kingdom Metazoa; phylum Chordata; class Aves; order Passeriformes; family Tyrannidae; genus Myiozetetes; species Myiozetetes cayanensis. The sequence goes on along the minus strand of NW_026087673.1, from coordinate 37,168 downwards.
ACTGGGGAGGGACCCCCCAAACTGGGGAGGGACCCCCAAACTGAGGATGGACCCCCCAAACTGGTGATGGACCCCCCAAAAAACTGGGAAGGGACCCCCCAAACTGGGGAGGACCCCCTGACCCAGGGGATGGGCTGTAAAAGGAACCCCCCCAAAACTGGGGCTGGACCCCCAGGAGGGGCCTCTCCAACCTGGAATGACCCCCCCAAACCGGGGAGGGACCCCCAGACCCTGGGAGGGACCCCCAGACTCCCCCAAAGGGACTTTCTGACCCCCCTAAACGGGAGGGACCCCCTGACCCCTTCTCCATCCCCGTATCCCGGGATTATCCCAGGGTTATCCCATCCTGGAACCCCCCAAAACACCCCCAGACCCCTCTTCCCCACCCCCAAATCCCCCATTCCCCCTTCACCCCTCACCCCCAAAACTCCCCATTCCACCCCCTAAAATCCCAATCCCGGAGCTCCCAAATTCCCCAATTCCCAAGTTTTGGGGGGCCCTTCCCTCTCCTCCAAGGATTTTGGGGGGGTTTGTTCCATCGGAAAGCCAAAAAAAACCTGGAATTAAAAGCCGGTTCCCACTTCCTTGAGTTGGGATGGGAATGGGGGAGTTTTCCCTTTGGAGATGCTCTTTAAGAGGGGATAAAAATCGGGATTTTAGGAAAAATAAGCGGGAAAAAAGTCGCGTTTGGAGCCTTTGGGAGCGGGGAAAATGAATGAATTCCAAGCGGTTGGGATTGGGAAGCGTCGGCTCCGAGCGGGAAGTGGGAGCGTCGGGAGCTCGGCCGGAGCAGGGGAGGGGAAATCCTGGGATTTCGAGGGGGGAAAATCCTGGATTTGGGAGGAAAAGTTGGTGTTTTGGGGTAAAAAAAGTGTGTTCTGAGGGAAAATATCCTGTTTTTTTGGGGGGAAGGGGAGAAATCCTGGTTTTTTGGGAGGAAAATCCTGTGTTTTGTGGGGAAACATCCCGGTTTTGGGAGGGTTTGTGGTGAATTGGGAGGGAAAAACGCTGGTTTTTGGGAAAAACTCCCGGTTTTGGGAGGGTTTGTGGTGATGGCAGAGCGGGATTTTCTTGGGAATGGAGCAAAACCCTCCCCAGAGTCTTCCCAAATTATTGTTTTTATGGGATAAAACTCTTTTATCAACCAAAAAATCTCCATTAAGAGGCTTTAAAAAACACAAAACTTGAATTTCAGGGAATTCTTTCCAAATCTCAGCAGTATTTTTGACCTCTTTTCCATCAAAGAACCCGAAATTTGGGAATTTTCGTGGTTTTCCTTGGATTTCCCTGTAGGATTGAATCCCATTTTTGGCCCAGGTTTCGTAGTTATTCATTAAACCCACGGACGTTGATCCCGAGTTTTTTTCTCCTCCTCCGGGAAAATCCCGCTGGAATTTTTTCACCCCTCGGGGTTTTTAAGGAATTTTCACCTGGTCCCACATTCCAGGTGGGAATTTTTGCTCGCCAGGGGTTTAAATCCAGCCGTAAATCCCTTTTCCAGAGGCGTTTGGAGCATCATTTGGGGAAAAAGTTGGGAAAAGGTGTTAAAATCCATGATTTTCATGGAATGTTTTTACTTCAGGAAAATAACAGGAATTTTATCCGGGGTAAGGAGGCCTTTGGAGCATCATTTGGGAAAAAAATGGGATTCAAGTTGGAAAAAGGAATTTAAATCGCTGATTTTTGTGGAATCTTTTCATTGAACTCGTTTTTTAACGAGTTAAGTGGGATTAAAGTTGGGAAAATCCCTTAAAATCCCTGATTTTCCTGGAATATCTTTGTTTAACTCATTTTATAACGAGTTAAGTGGAATTTAAATGGGATTAAAGGTGGGAAAAACCACTGAAATCCTGGATTTTCTTGGAATGTTTGATTTAATTAATTTTTTATGGAAATAGTGGGAATTTTCTCCTCCCTAAGGGGGCCTTTGGAGCCTCATTTTGGAATTTTGGTGGGATTCAAGTTGGGAAAAGCCCCCAAACCCCCTGATTTTCAGGGAATGTCCTCATTTAACTCCATTTTTAAGGAAACAACTGGAATTTCATTCAGCCCAATGGGGCATCTGGAGCATCATCCTGGAAAAAAAGTGGAATTAAACTTGGGAAAACCCTTTAAAATCCCTGATTTTCCTGGAATATCTTCATTTTCACTCGTTGTTTAACGAATTAAATGGAATTTAAATAGGATTAAAGGTGGGAAATGCCATTAAAATCCATGATTTTGATGGAATATCTTTATTTAACTTCTTGTTTAGGGAAACAGTTGGAATTTCGTTCAAACTGATGGGGCATCCTAGAAAAAAAGTGGGATTAAAGTCAGGAAAACCCATTAAAATCCCTGATTTTCTTGGAATATTTCCCCTAATTCATTTTCCAACGAGTTAAACAGAAGCCAAAGCCAGGAATTCCCTGCTTTCCTGGGAATATTTCATTCCCTTTTTCCACCAAACCCTTGGAATTCCACCCAAAATGGCTCCAGAAGCCCCGGACGGTGCTGGATTTTCCCAATTTTTTGGATGTTTTTTGGGATTCCAGGGGGATATTTGGGCTATTTTCCCAGGGGATGAGGAGGATAAATCCCAGATTTTCCCAGGTGTTTTCTAGGATTCCAGGGGGATATTTGGGCTGTTTTCCAGGGGATGAGGAGGACAAATCCCAGGTGTTTCCCAGGTGTTTTTTGGGATTCCAGTGGGATATTTGGGGTTGTTTTCCAGGGGATGAGGAGGACAAATCCCAGATTTTCCCAGGTGTTTTTTGGGTGTTTTTTGAGATTCCAGTGGGATAGTTGGATGTTTCCCAGGGGATGAGGAGGACAAATCCCAGATTTTCCCAGGTGTTTTTTGGGATTCCAGAGGGATGTTTGGGGTTATTTTTCCATGGGATGAGGAGGACAAATCCCAGATTTTTCCAGGTGTTTTTTGGGATTCCAGAGGGATATTTGGGGCTGTTTCCCAGGGGATGAGGAGGACAAATCCCAGATTTTCCCAGGTGTTTTTTGGGATTCCAGAGGGATGTTTGGGGCTGTTTCCCAGGGGATGAGGAGAACAAATCCCAGATTTTCCCAGGTGTTTTTTAGGATTCCAGTGGGATATTTGGGGCTGTTTTCCAGGGGATGAGGAGGACAAATCCCAGATTTTTCCAGGTGTTTTTTGGGTGTTTTCTGGAATTCCAGAGGGATATTTGGGGTTGTTTTCCAGGGGATGAGGAGGACAAATCCCAGATTTTTCCAGGTGTTTTTTGGGTGTTTTCTGGAATTCCAGTGGGATATTTGGGGCTGTTTTCCCAGGGGATGAGGAGGACAAATCCCAGATTTTCCCAGGTGTTTTTTGGGATTCCAGAGGGATATTTGGGGCTCTTTTCCCAGGGGATGAGGAGCACCAATCTCAGAATTTCCCGGGTGTTTCCCAGGTGTTTTTTGGGTGTTTTCTGGAATTCCAGGGGGATATTTGGGGCTGTTTCCCAGGGGATGAGGAACACCAATCTCAGAATTTCCTGGGTGTCTCCCAGGTGTTTCCCAGGTGTTTTTTGGGTGTTTTCTGGAATTCCAGAGGGATATTTGGGGCTGTTTTCCCAGGGGATGAGGAGGACAAATCCCAGGCTGCGGGATCCGAGGCCGAGCGGCGGGGGCTGAAGCGGCAGCGGGACGAGAAGGACGAGCACGGCCGAGCCTACTACGAGTTCCGGGAGGAGGCCTACAACAGTCGGTGGGAAAACCGGGAATTCCCGGGAATTCTGGGAAAGGGAGGGCACTACAACAGTCGGTGGGAAAACTGGGAATTCCCGGGAATTCCCGGGAATTCTGGGAAAGGGAGGGCACTACAACAGTCAGTGGGAAAACCGGGAATTCCTGGGAATTCCTGGGAAAGGGAGGGCACTACAACAGTCGGTGGGAAAACCGGGAATTCCCGGGAATTCCTGGGAAAGGGAGGGCACTCTGACCACGGGAATACCCTGTGGGAAGGGGGGACCTGGATGGGAGAGCCGGGATGGAGCTGGAGCTGCCTGGGAATGGGGGGGAACTGGGAATGGGATCCCACTGGGGATTGGGGACCCCACTGGGAATGGGGAGGGAAGTGGGGATTGGGATCCCACTGGGGATTGGGATACCCCTGGAGATTGGGGATCCCACTGGAGATCCCACTGGGGATGGGGAAATGGGAATGGGATCCCACTGGGGATTGGGATCCCACTGGGATGGGGATCCCATTGGAGATGAGGATCCCATTGGAGATTGGGATCCCACTGGAGACTGAAGGGGGAACTGGAGCCCTCCAAAGCCAGGAGTCCACTTGGAACAGCTCCCTGAATCCCCCCTGAGCTTGGGATCCCCCTGGAACGAGCTTGGGATCCCCCTGGAATGGGCTTGGGATCCCCCTGGAACGGGCTTGGAATCCCCCTGGAACGAGCTTGGGATCCCCCTGGGATGAGCTTGGGATCCCCCTGGGATGAGCTTGGGATCCCCCTGGAATGAGCTTGGGATCCCCCTGGAACAAGCTTGGGATCCCCCTGGAATGGGCTTGGGATCCCCCTTGGATGAGCTTGGGATCCCCCTGGGATGAGCTTGGGATCCCCCTGGGATGAGTTTGGGATCCCCCTGGAACAAACTTGGGATCCCCTTGGGATGGGCTTGGGATCCCCCTGGGATGGGCTTGGGATCCCCCTGGGATAAGCTTGGGATCCCCCTGGGATGAGCTTGGAATGCCCCAGGAATTGGCTTGGGATCCCCCTGGGATAAGCTTGGGATCCCCCTGGGATGAGCTTGGAGTGCCCCAGGAATGGGCTTGGGATCCCCCTGGGATGAGCTTGGGATCCCCCTGGGATGAGCTTGGGATCCCCCTGGAACAAACTTGGGATCCCCCTGGAACGAGCTTGGGATCCCCCTGGAACGAGCTTGGGATCCCCCTGGAATAGGCTTGGAATCCTCCAGAAAAGAGCTTGGGATCCCCCTGGGATGAGCTTGGGATCCCCCTGGGATGAGCTTGGGATCCCCCTGGAATGGGCTTGGGATCCCCCTGGAATGAGCTTGGGATCCCCCTGGAATGGGCTTGGGATCCCCCTGGGACGAGCTTGGAATGCCCCTGGAATTGGCTTGGGATCCCCCTGGAACGAGCTTGGGATCCCCCTGGAATATCCCCTGGACCCCCCCCAGAGCCGAGGGACGATCCCAGAGCTCCCCAATTCCCCTGGAATCCCTGGAATCCCTCCCTGATCCCACACTTCCCGATCCCACAGGTCCAAGTCGCCGCCGCCGCCCGAGGAGGAGCCGCGGGAGGGGGAAGAGGACGAGAGCCTCGTCATCCTCGACACCTGTACGGGCTGGGAACGGAATTCCCACCGGGATTCGGGGCCTTTGGGATTGGGGGAGGGACTCGAGACGGTTTTGGGGTGAATTGAGGAGATTTGGGGGCGTTTTTGGGGCGATTTGAGGGGGTTTTGGGGGCGTTTTGAGGTTGTTCAGGAGCATTTTTGGTCTATTTTGGGGGCGTTTTTGAGGTGTTTGAGGCACTTTGAGGTGTTTTGGGGGTGATTGAGGAATTTTGGGGGCATTTTTGGGGTGATTTAAAAGAGTTTCTGAGGTTTTGAACTTTGTTGGGAGGTAATGTGATGGATTTTTGGGAGTGTTTTGGGTAGTTTTGGGGGGATTTGAGGGATTTTGGGGTGATCTGGGGCATTTTTGGGTGTTTTTTGGGGGGGATTTGAGGGGCTTTGGAGGTTTTGGGCTGATCTGGGGCATTTTTGGGTGTTTTTTGGGGTCACTCGAGGCATTTCTGGAGCAATTTCTGGGGTGATTTGAGGTGTGTTTTGGGGACGAATTGAAGCATTTTGGGCTCAATTTGAGGTGGGTTTTTGAGGTCCATTTGAGGTGGGTTTTTAGGAGGAATTGATGCACTTTGAGCTCAATTCCAGGTGGGTTTTTAGGAGCAATTTTGGGGTCAACTTACAGTGGATTTCTGTGTAAATTCATCCCATTCTGGGATAACTTTGGTCATTTTGGGGTGGGTTTGGGGGTGGATTTGAGGGGGATTTTGGGGTGGATTTCTGTGTAAATTCATCCCATTCTGGGATAACTTTGGTCATTTTGGGGCGGATTTTGGGGGTGGATTTCAGACTGAGTTTTAGGGTGGGTTTTGGGGTGGATTTTGGGGCAGGTTTTGGGCTGGATTTTGGGGCAGGTTTTGGGGTGGATCTCAGGGTGGGTTTTAGGGTGGATTTTGGGGCAGATTTTGAGGTGGATTTCAAGGCAAGTTTTGAGGTGGATTTCAAGGTAGATTTTGGGGTGGATTTCAGGGTGGGTTTCGGGGTGGATCTCAAGGTGGATTTTGGGGTGGATTTCAGACTGGGTTTTGGGGTGGATTTTGGGGCAGGTTTTGGGGTGGATTTTGGGGCAGGTTTTAGGGTGGATCTCAAGGTGGATCTCAGGGTGGGTTTCAGGCTGGGTTTTGGGGTGGATCTCAAGGTGGATTTTGGTGTGGATTTCAAGGTGGGTTTTGAGGTGGATTTCAAGGTGGGTTTTGGGGTGGATTTTGGGGCAGGTTTTGGGGTGGATCTCAAGGTGGGTTTTGGGGTGGATCTCAAGGTGGATTTTGGGGCAGGTTTTGGGGTGGATTTGGTGGGTTTTGGGGTGGATCTTTGGGGCAGGTTTTGGGGTGGATTTCAGGGTGGGTTTTGGGGTGGATTTTGGGGCAGGTTTTGGGGTGGATCTCAGGGTGGGTTTCGGGGTGGATCTCAAGGTGGATTTTGGGGCAGGTTTTGGGGTGGATCTCAAGGTGGGTTTTGGGGTGGATTTCAGGCTGGGTTTTGGGGTGGATCTCAAGGTGGATTTTGGTGTGGATTTCAAGGTGGGTTTTGAGGTGGATTTCAAGGTGGGTTTTGGGGTGGATTTTGGGGCAGGTTTTGGGGTGGATCTCAAGGTGGGTTTTGGGGTGGATTTTGGGGCAGGTTTTGGGGTGGATTTCAGGGTGGGTTTTAGGGTGGATTTTGGGGCAGGTTTTGGGGTGGATTTCAGGCTGGGTTTTGGGGCAGGTTTTGGGGTGGATCTCAAGGTGGATTTTGGGGTGGGTTTTGGGGTAGATTTCGGGCTGGGTTTTGGGGTGGATTTTAAGGCAGATTTTGAGGTGGATCTCAGGGTGGGTTTTGGGGTGGATTTTGGGGCAGGTTTTGGGGTGGATCTCAAGGTGGATTTTGGGGTAGATTTCGAGGCAGATTTGGGGGTGGATCTCAAGGTGGATTTGGGGGGGATTTTGAAGCAGATTTTGGGGGTGGATCTCAAGGTGGATTTGGGGGATTTTGAAGCAGATTTTGGGGTGGATTTCAGACTGGGTTTCAGGGTGGGTTTTGGGGTGGATCTCAAGGTGGATTTTGGGACAGGTTTTGGGGTGGATTTCAGGCTGGGTTTTGGGGTGGATTTTGGGGCAGGTTTTGGGGTGGATTTTGGGGCAGGTTTTGGGGTGGATCTCAAGGTGGATTTTGGGGTAGATTTCGAGGCTGGTTTTGGGGTGGATTTCAGGCTGGGTTTTGGGGTGGATTTCAAGGCAGATTCTGAGGCGGATTTCGAGGCGGGTTTTGGGGTGAGTTTCAGGGTAGGTTTTGGAGCAGCTGGGTCCCCAAAATCCCCCTCTCTGTGCCCCCCCAGACACGTCGGACCTGCAGTTCCGCGCCAGCCGCGACCGCTACGGGGGCCAACCCCTGTTCCCGGAGAAGTTCCCGGGGCTCTGGGCCGGCGCCCGCAGCACCCACGGAGTCACCAAGGGCCGCGTCTGCTTCGAGGCCAAGGTGGCCCCAGCACCCCAAAATCCACGGGAAAAAGGGGCTGGAGGAGGGAGGGGGAGGGAGCGCTGGGGGAGTTTGGGGTGGGTTTGGGGAGGGGGTTTGAGGGGTTTGGAAGGGTGTGAGAGGGGTTTGGGGTGGGTTTGAGGGGGATTGGGTGGGTTTAGGGCTGTTTTGGGAGGGTTTGAGGGGGGTTTGGGTGGATTTGAGGGGGATTGAGTGGGTTTAGGGCTGTTTTGGGAGGGTTTGAGGGAGTTTGGGAGGGTTTGAGGGTGTTGGGGAAGGTTTGGGGAGTGTTGAGGAGGGTTTGAAGGGTTTTGGGTGGGCTTGAGCAGGGCCTGGGGTGGGTTTAGGGCTGTTTTGGGAGGGTTTGAGGGGGGTTTGGGAGATTGGAGGGGGTTTGGGGTGGGTTTGAGCAGGGCCTGGGGTGAGTTTAGGACTGTTTCGGGAGGGTTTGAGGGGGGATTGAGTGGGTTTAGGGGGATTTGGGGGGTTGGATGGGTTTGAGGGGGTTTGGGGGATTTGAGGGGGTTTGGCTGGGTTTGAGCAGGGGTTGGGTGGGTTTAGGGCTGTTTTGGGAGGGTTTGAGGGGATTTGGGAGGGTTTGAGGGGGATTTGGGGGAGTTTGAGGGGGGTTTGGGAGGGTTTGAGGGGAGTTTGGGGATTCCAGAGGGGTTTGGGTGGGTTTTTAGGCTGTTTTGGGAGGGTTTGGAGCCCATTTTGGGGCCAGTTTGGACAATTTCAGGCCTTTTGGGGCCACTTTAGGGCCATTTTGGGGTTTTTTAAGGCCACTTCCCCCCTTTTCCCATCCCATTCCTGGCTGATCCCATTTTTTCCCCCCTCAGGTGACGCAGAACCTGCCCCTCAAGGAGGGCAGCCCCGAGGTGCCCTTTTCCGTGTGGGTTGGTCCGTGGATTTCTCCCACTCCCAACTGGGTAAAAAAAACCAAACAAACCCCAAAAACCTCCACTTTTCCATCCCCAAAATCCCCCTGGAATTCCGGGACACCCATCCCTGGATCCCAACGCTCCGGTTCCCTCTCCCACCCCAGGGGAGGACGAGTTTTCCTACGGATACGACGGGCGGGGCCTGAAGGTGGAAAATGGGCAGTTCGAGGAGTTCGGGCAGAGCTTCGGGGAGAACGACGTCATCGGCTGCTTTGCGGTGAGGAAATCCGGGAAAATCCGGGAAAATCTGGGAAAAAAGGGGCGGGGAGGGGTCTGGGAAAATCGGGGGGGAAGTGGGGAAAATTAGGGGGGGAAAGGGAGAAAAATAGGGGGAAAAAGGGGAAAAAAAGGGGAAAGGGTTTAGGAAATATTGGGAGAAAATGGGGAAAAAATAGAGAGAAAATGAGGAATAATTGGGGAAAATGGGAGGGGAACATCTGGAAAAATGAGGGGAGTAGGGGGAGAGAGATCCAGGAAAACTTGGGAACAAATCCAGGAATGTTGGGAGGGAATTAAGGAAAAAATGGGGAGAAGTCAGGGGAAAAAAATCTGAAAAAAAATGGGGAACGATTTGAAAAAATGGGGGGAAAAATTCGAGGGGAACGATTCAGAAAAATTGGGAAAGGGGGAGGAAGTATGGAAATAAAGAGGAACAAATTCAGAGAAATGGGGGAAAAGAATTCCAGGGGAACAAGTGAGAAAAATGGGGAGGGGGAAACCCTGGGAAAAAAAAAAAAGATAAAAAGGAACTATTTGGAAAAATGGGAAAAAATTCCAGGGGAACAATTCAAAAATGTGGGGGAAAACCTGAAAAAAAAAAGGCACTGTTTGTAAAAAAAGGGGAAAAAATTGAGGGGAACAAATGAGAAAAATGGAGGAGGAAAACCTTGGGAAAAAAAAAAGGAGCCACTTGTAAAAATGGGGGAAAAAATTCCAGGAGACAAATACAGGAAAGGGGGGCAGGGGGATGTGGAAAAAAAGAAGGATAATTTGTGAAAATGGGGGAACTGAAAATAAAAAGGAACAATTTGTAAAAAGGGAGGGGGGTGAAAATTCAAGGGGGAACAAGTGAGAAAAAGGGGGAGAACATCTGGAAAAAATATGGGAGATGGGGGGGGAAGAGGGAGATACCCAGAAAAACCTGGGAAATCTGGGAAAAGCGAAGCAAACGACCCCTGCAGAAGCCGCTCCCAGGGGGTTTGTTTTGGGATTTGGAGCCTGATCCCGTATTTTTTTTCCCCCAGGATTTCGAGGGCTCAGAGGAGGTGGTGGAGCTGTCGTTCTCCAAGAACGGGGAAGGGCTGGGCCCGGCTTTCCGCGTTCCCAAGGATTCCCTGGGGGAGCGGGCGCTGCTGCCCCACGTGCTGTGCAAGGGCTGCGCCGTCGAGCTCAACTTCGGCCAGCGCGACGAGCCCTTGGCGGCCGTGCCGGACGGGTTCGTTTTCATCCACGCCCTGCCCGCCCAGGAGCGCGTGCGCACCCCCCCGGCCCCCCGCAGCACCCAGGAGTGTTAGGTGAGCCTGGGAATTGCCATGGGAATACTGGGAATAATGGGAATGGTGGGAATGGTGGCTCTGGGAATGGTGGGAATGCTGGGAATGGTGGGAGTGCTCCTGAGTGCTGGGCGTGCGCACCCCCCCGGCCCCCCGCAGCACCCAGGAGTGCGAGGTGAGCACGGGAATGCTGCTCCTGGAATGGTGGGAATGCTGCTCCTGGGAGTGCTGGGAATGGTGGGAGTGCTCCTGAGTGCTGGGCGTGCGCACCCCCCCGGCCCCCTGCAGCACCCAGGAGTGTTAGGTGAGCCTGGGAATTGTGGGAATTCTGCTCCTGGAATGATGGGAATGGTGGGAATGCTGCTCTGGGAATGGTGGGAGTACTGGGAATGGTGGCTCTGGGAATGGTGGGAGTGCTGGGTGTGTGCACCCCCCCGGCCCCCTGCAGCACCCAGGAGTGCGAGGTGAGCACGGGAATTCTGCTCCTGGAATGATGGGAATGATGGGAATGGTGGCTCTGGGAATGGTGGGAGTGCTCCTGAGTGCTGGGTGTGCGCACCCCCCCGGCCCCCTGCAGCACCCAGGAGTGCGAGGTGAGCACGGGAATTGCCATGGGAATACTGGGATTAATGGGAATGGTGGCGCTGGGAATGGTGGGAATGGTGGTGCTGGGAATGGTGGCTCTGGGAATGGTGGGAGTGCTCCTGAGTGCTGGGCGTGCGCACCCCCCCGGCCCCCCGCAGCACCCAGGAGTGTGAGGTGAGGGTGGGAATTCTGGGAATTCTGCTCTGGGAATAATGGGAATGATGGGAATGGTGGCTCTGGGAATGGTGGCTCTGGGAATGGTGGGAATGCTCCTGAGTGCTGGGTGTGCGCACCCCCCCGGCCCCCCGCAGCACCCAGGAGTGTGAGGTGAGCACGGGAATTCTGGGAATTCTGCTCCTGGAATGGTGGGAATGGTGGGAATGCTGCTCTGGGAGTGCTGGGAATGGTGGGAGTGCTCCTGAGTGCTGGGCGTGCACACCCCCCCGGCCCCCCGCAGCACCCAGGAGTGCGAGGTGAGCCTGGGAATGATGGGAATTCTGCTCCTGGAATGGTGGGAATGGTGGGAATAATGGGAATGGTGGGAGTGCTGGGCATACACACCCCCCCGGCCCCCCGCAGCACCCAGGAGTGCGAGGTGAGCATGGGAATGGTGGGAATTCTGCTCCTGGAATGGTGGGAATAATGGGAATGGTGGTCTGGGAATGGTGGGAGTGCTCCTGAGTGCTGGGTGTGCACACCCCCCCCCCGCAGCACCCAGGAGTGCGAGGTGAGCACGGGAATTCTGGGAATTCTGCTCCTGGAATGGTGGGAATGGTGGGAATGGTGGTGCTGGGAATGGTGGTGGTGGCTCTGGGAATGGTGGGAGTGCTCCTGAGTGCTGGGCGTGCGCACCCCCCCTCTGGAGCTGCTGGGAATGGTGGCTCTGGATCCATTGGGAATGATGGCTCTGCTCCCTCTGGATGCACTGGGAATGATGGCTCTGGGTCCACTGGGAATGGTGGTTCTGGTCGCTCTGGAGACACTGGGAATGGTGGCTCTGGAGCCATTGGGAATGTTGGCTCTGCTCCCTCTGGAGCCACTGGGAATCTCAGTGCTCATCTGGGAATGGTGACTTTGTTCCTCCTGGATCTACTGGGAATGCTGGCTCTGGATCCACTGGGAATGCCAGAGCCATTCCCTCGTCTCAGATCTGTGAATCCCAGCACTGATCCACCGGGAATCCCAGCACTGATCCACCAGGAATACCAGCACCGCTCCCATCCCTTGGGATCCGCTGGCAATGGGATTTCAGCATCGTTCCATCTCCCTGGATCCGCTGGGAACGCTGGTGCTGATCCCACTTTTCCCCCCCTCCCCGGCTCCAGGTGCTGCTCATGGTGGGGCTGCCGGGCTCCGGGAAGACCCAGTGGGCTCAGAAACATTCCCAGGAAAACCGGGAGAAGCGCTACAACATCCTGGGAACAGAGGCCGTCCTGCACCAGCTGCGGGTGAGCACCGGGAATGCCGGGAATGCCGTGGGGTGCCCGGGAATCGGGAGGGAATCGGGGATCGGGGGGGGCTTGGGGGAGGTTTAGAGGGGATTTTGGGGAGTTTGAGGGAGGAATTTGGGAATTTAAGGGGGCATTCAGGGAGGTTTAGAGGGGATTTGGGGGAATTTGGGGGGCGTTCAGGGAGGTTTAGAGGGGATTGGGGAATTTGAGGGAGAATTTGGGAATTTGAGGGGTTCAGGAGGTTCAGAGGATTGGGAATTTGGGAATTTAAGGGGCATTCAGGGAGGTTTAGAGGGGATTTGGGGGAGTTTGAGGGGGAATTTGGGAATTAGATTTGGAGGGAAGTTTAGAGGGGATTTGAGGGGGATTTGGGGAGTTCAGGGGACTTTTAGGGGAGATTTAAAGGGAATTTGAGGAGTAAATTGGGAATCATTGAGGAAGGTTAAGTGGGATTTGGAAGAATTGGGGCAGTTTGAGAGAGTTTAAAGGGAATTTGAGGGGGAAATTGGGAATCATTGAGGATGTTGAGTGGGATTTGGAGGAACTGGGGCAATTTGAGGGACTTTGAGGGAGATTTAAAGGGAATTTGAGGGGGAATTTGGGAATCATTGAGGGAAGTAAAGTGGGATTTGGAGGAATTGGGGCAGTTTGGTGGACTTTGAGGGAGATTTAAAGGGAATTTGAGGAGTAAATTGGGAATCATTGAGGAAGGTTAAGTGGGATTTGGAAGAATTGGGGCAGTTTGAGAGAGTTTAAAGGGAATTTGAGGAGTAAATTGGGAATCATTGAGGAAGGTTAAGTGGGATTTGGAAGAATTGGGGCAGTTTGAGAGAGATTTAAAGGGAATTTCAGGGGGAATTTGGGAGTCACTGAGGGAGGTAAAGTTGGATTTGGAGGAACTGGGACAATTTGAGGGACTTTGAGGGAGATTTAAAGGGAATTTGAGGGGGAAATTGGGAATCATTGAGGGATTTGGAGGAATTGGGGCAGTCTGGGGGGAGGTTTTGAGGGGATTTTCCAGGGGATTTTCCGGGTGGTTTGAGGACGTGGAGGCTCCCCCGCCCATTCCCATTTGTTTTTCCCCGTTTCCTTTTCCAGACGAGGGGTCCAGAGGTGGAAGAGCTGGATGCCAAGAGCAGAGACCTGCTGACCCAGCAGGCAGCCCAGTGCCTTAGCAAGCTGGTCCAGATTGCTCCCCGCGCCAAGCGGAACTTCATCCTCGACCAGGTATCCCAAAAATCCCGGGAAAAAAACCAACCAACCAAACAAACAACACCCCCACCCCCCTGGGATCCACCTCGTTCATCCCAGAGCTCCTGATCCCCACTTTTCCCTGCCCAGTGCAACGTGTACAACTCGGGGCAGCGCCGCAAGCTCTTGGCCTTCAAGGGCTTCTCCAGGAAAGTCGTGGTGATCGTCCCGACGGACGAGGACTGGAAAAAGCGGCTGGAGCTGCGCAAGGAGGCGGAAGGGGAGGACGTTCCCGAGTCGGTGATGCTGGAGATGAAAGGTGGGGAAGGGGGAAGAACCCGGAGTTTTGCCGCTGTTCCGGTGGGAGTGGCGGAGCGGCGGGAGCTGACGGGTGATTCCCGCGGCAGCGAATTATTCCCTGCCGGAAAAGAACGATTACCTGGACGAGGTGGTGTACGGGGAGCTGGGCAAGGAGGAGGCGCAGCCCTTGGTGTCCCGGTACAAGGAGGAGGCGCGGAAGCTGCTCCCGCCCTCGGAGAAACGAGCCAACCGGCGCAACAACCGCAACAAGCGCAACCGGCAGAACCGCAACCGCGGCCAGGGATACGGTGAGGGACACAGGGATATAGGGATACGGGGATATAGGGATATACAGGGATAGACAGGGATACGGTGAGGGAATCTCTGGGATAACGGGATACAGGGATATAGGGATAGACAGGGATACGGTGAGGGAATCGTGGGATAATGGGGTAGACGGGGATATGGTGAGGGAATCTCTGGGATAATGGGATAGACAGGGATACGGTGAGGGAATCGTGGGATAATGGGATAGACAGGGATATGGTGAGGGAATCGTGGGATAATGGGATATATGGGGATACGGTGAGGGAATCGTGGGATAATGGGATAGACAGGGATACGGTGAGGGAATCGTGGGATAACGGGATAGACAGGGATATAGGGATACAGGGATATAGGAATAGACAGGGATACGGTGAGGGAATCTCTGGGATAATGGGATAGACAGGGATACGGTGAGGGAATCGTGGGATACAGGGATATAGGGATAGACAGGGATATGGTGAGGGAATCATGGGATACAGGGATAGAGGGATATACAGGGATATGGTGAGGGACACAGGGATAACGGGATACAGGGATATAGGGGTAGACAGGGATACGGTGAGGGAATCGTGGGATAACGGGACACAGGGATAACGGGACACAGGGATAACAGGATAGACAGGGATACGGTGAGGGACGCAGGGATAACGGGATACAGGGATATAGGGATACAGGGATACGGTGAGGGACACAGGGATGACAGGATACAGGGATACAGTGAGGGAGACGTGGGATACAGGGATATAGGGATAGACAAGGATACGGTGAGGGACACAGGGATAACAGGATACAGGGATATGGTGAGGGAGAACAGGGATAGACAAGGATACAGTGAGGGAGACATGGGATACAGGGATATAGGAATATAGGGATACAGGGATACGGTGAGGGAATCGTGGGATAATGGGATACAGGGATATAGGGATAGACAGGGATACGGTGAGGGAATCGTGGGATAACGGGATACAGGGATATAGGGATAGACAGGGATACGGTGAGGGAATCTCTGGGATAATGGGATACAGGGATACGGTGAGGGAATCGTGGGATAATGGGATAGACAGGGATACGGTGAGGGAATCGCTGGGATAATGGGATAGACAGGGATATGGTGAGGGAATCGTGGGATAATGGGATAGACAGGGATACAGTGAGGGAATCTCTGGGATAATGGGATAGACAGGGATACGGTGAGGGAATCGTGGGATAACGGGATACAGGGATACGGTGAGGGAATAGTGGGATAATGGGATACAGGGATACGGTGAGGGAATCGTGGGATAATGGGATAGACAGGGATACGGTGAGGGAATCGTGGGATAACGGGATATATGGGGATACGGTGAGGGAATCGTGGGATAATGGGATATATGGGGATACGGTGAGGGAATAATGGGATACAAGGAGCGGATAACAGGATACGGCTGGGACACAAGGAGAGGGGAGGGCTGTGGGATCCCAGGACACGAGGAGGGGGTGCCTGTGGGGATCCAGGGCTGTGGGGTGGGGTGTGGGTGTTCGGGGCTTCCCAAATCCCTTCTCTGATCCGGCTGTTCCCGGTTTTTCCCGGCAGTGGGGGGCCAGCGCCGGGGCTACGACAACCGCGTGTACGGCCAGCAGCAGTACTGGGGGCAGCCCGGCAACCGCGGGGTGAGCGACCACAAATCCGGCAATTCCCAGACAATTCCCGCTTCCCCAGCCCTTCCTGAGCCATTCCTGCTTCCTGAGCCATTCCTGAGCCCATTCCTGACCTGTTCCTGCTTCCTGACCCGTTCCTGACCCCATTCCTGACCTGTTCCTGCTTCCTGAGCCATTCCTGAGCCATTCCTGCTTCCTTAGCCCTTCCTGAGCCATTCCTGCTTCCTGACCAATTCCTGACCCCATTCCTGACCTGTTCCTGCTTCCTGACCCGTTCCTGACCCCATTCCTGACCTGTTCCTGCTTCCTGACCCATTCCTGAGCCATTCCTGACCCATTCCTGCTTCCTGACCCATTCCTGAACCATTCCTGATTCCTGACCCCATTCCTGACCTGTTCCTGCTTCCTGACCCATTCCTGACCCATTCCTGCTTCCTGACCCATTCCTGACCCATTCCTGAACCATTCCTGCTTCCTGAATCATTCCTGACCCCATTCCTGACCTGTTCCTGCTTCCTGACCCCATTCCTGACCCCATTCCTGCTTCCTGACCCGTTCCTGACCCCATTCCTGACCTGTTCCTGCTTCCTGACCCATTCCTGACCCATTCCTGCTTTCTGACCTGTTCCTGACCCCATTCCTGACCTGTTCCTGCTTCCTGACCCATTCCTGACCCCATTCCTGCTTCCTGACCCATTCCTGACCCCATTCCTGACCTGTTTCTGCTTCCTGACCCATTCCTGAGCCATTCCTGCTTCCTGACCCATTCCTGACCCATTCCTGCTTCCTGACCTGTTCCTGACCCATTCCTGCTTCCCCAACCATTCCTGACCCTCTCCTGAACAATTTCTGACCCCATTCCTGCTTCCCCAACCATTCCTGAGCCGTTCCTGCTTCCTGACCAATTCCTGACCCCATTCCTGACCTGTTCCTGCTTCCTGACCCATTCCTGACCCATTCCCGCTTCCCCAACCATTCCTCAACCATTCCTGACCCATTCCTGGTTCCCACCCACTTCCTATTTCTTTCCTACTTCCCGCCCCTTCCCTGCCCACTTCCCAAACCTTCCCTTCTTTCTTTGAACTGGTCCATACTGGTCCTTACTGGTCCGTACTGGTCCTTACTGGTCCGTTGTCCCCCCAGGGGTACCGGAACTTCTACGACCGTTACCGGGGTTACGACGATCGGTTCTACGGCCGCGACTACAACTACGACAGATACCGGGACTACTACCAGCAGTACAAATGCGAGGTAACCGGGAATAAACACCGGGAATATCGGGAATAAACACCGGGAATGGGGGGGCACTACCGGCAGTACAACCGCGAGGTAACCGGGAATACTGGGAATAAACAGCGGGAATGTCGGGAATACTGGGAATAAACACCGGGAATAAACACCGGGAATATTGGGAATAAACACTGGGAATGGAGGGGGGCACTACCGGCAGTACAACCGCGAGGTAACCGGGAATACTGGGAATGTTGGGAATAAACACCGGGAATACAGGGAATAAACACCGGGAATATCGGGAATAAACACCAGGAATAAACACTGGGAGTGGGGGGCACTACCGGCAGTACAACCGGGAGGTAACCACACCGGGAATAAACACCGGGAATGTCGGGAATAAACACTGGGAATGGGGGGCACTACCGGCAGTACAACCGCGAGGTAACCACACCGGGAATACTGGGAATGTTGGGAATAAACACCGGGAATACAGGGAATAAACAGCGGGAATGTCGGGAATAAACACCGGGAATATTGGGAATAAACAGCAGGAATACTGGGAATAAACACTGGGAATATTGGGAATAAACAGCGGGAATATTGGGAATAAACACCAGGAATAAACACTGGGAATGGGGGGGGCACTACCGGCAGTACAACCGCGAGGTAACCGGGAATAAACACCGGGAATAAACACTGGGAATGTTGGGAATAAACACCAGGAATGGGGGGCACTACCAGTACAACTGCGAGGTAGCTGGGAATACTGGGAATGTTGGGAATAAACACCGGGAATAAACACCGGGAAGGGGGGGGCACTACTGGCAGTACAACTGCGAGGTAACTGGGAATAAACACCGGGAATAAACACTGGGAATGTTGGGAATAAACACCGGGAATACGGGGAATAAACACCAGGAATACCAAGAATAAACACTGGGAATATTGGAAATAAACACTGGGAATAAACACTGGGAATGTTGGGAATAAACACCGGGAATAAACACTGGGAATGGGGCACGGGGGTCACATTCCAGGGTGTTCCCATTGGGAATCCGGGATGGAATTGGGAGAACGGGACAGGGGGAGGTGGGGGCTCTGTGGCAGGTCCCAGTAGGTCCCAGTTTAACCAGTAACCCCCCTCCCAGTAACACCTTTACTAGCAGTTATAGGAGCAGGAAGTAACAACATTCCAGGGTGTTCCCATTGGGAATCCGGGATGGAATTGGGAGAACGGGACAGGGGGAGGTGGGGGCTCATTTAGGGGGGTTCACCCTCCCAGTGCCCCCCAGTTCAACCAGTTTAATCCCTCCTTTCCCTCTCAGTAGTGGAGTTACTACCAGTTGTAGGAGCAGGAAGTAACAACATTCCGGGGTGTTCCCATTGGGAATCCGGGATGGAATTGGGAGAACGGGACAGGGGGAGAGGTGGGGGCTCCATGGCAGGTCCCAGTTTAACCAGTTACACCTCCCCCAGTAACACCTTTACTAGCAGTTGTAGGAGCAGGAAGTAACAACATTCCAGGGTGTTTCTGGAGAAAATCCGGGATGGAATTGGGAGAACGGGACAGGGGGAGGTGGGGGCTCCATGGCAGGTCCCAGTAGGTCCCAGTTTAACCAGTTACACCTCCCCCAGTAACACCTTTACTACCAGTTGTAGGAGCAGGAAGTAACGACATTCCAGGGTGTTCCCATTGGGAATCCAGGATGGAATTGGGAGAACGGGACAGGGGGAGATGGGGGCTCCATGGCAGGTCCCAGTTTAACCAGTTACACCTCCCCCAGTAACACCTTTACTACCAGTTGTAGGAGCAGGAAGTAACAACATTCCAGGGTGTTCCCATTGGGAATCCGGGATGGAATTGGGAGAACGGGACAGGGGGAGGTTGGGGCTCATTTAGGAGGGGGTTCACCCTCCCAGTACCCCCCAGTTTAACCAGTTTAATCCCTCCTTTCCCTCTCAGTAGTGGAGTTACTACCAGTTGTAGGAGCAGGAAGTAACAACATTCCAGGGTGTTCCCGGAGAAAATCCGGGATGGAACTGGGAAAATGGGACAGGGGGAGATGGGGGCTCCATGGCAGGTCCCAGTAGGTCCCAGTTTAACCAGTAACCCCCCTCCCAGTAACACCTTTACTAGCAGTTGTAGGAGCAGGAAGTAACAACATTCCGGGGTGTTCCCATTGGGAATCTGGGATGGAACTGGGAGAACGGGACAGGGGGAGGTTGGGGGCTCATTTAGGGGGGTTCACCCTCCCAGTGCCCCCCAGTTTAACCAGTTTAATCCCTCCTTTCCCTCTCAGTAGTGGAGTTACTACCAGTTGTAGGAGCAGGAAGTAACAACATTCCAGGGTGTTCCCATTGGGAATCTGGGATGGAATTGGGAGAACAAGACAGGGGGAGGTGGGGGCTCCATGGCAGGTCCCAGTTTAACCAGTTACACCTCCCCCAGTAACACCTTTACCAGCAGTTGTAGGAGCAGGAAGTAACAACATTCCGGGGTGTTCCCATTGGGAATCCGGGATGGAACTGGGAGAACGGGACAGGGGGAGGTTGGGGCTCATTTAGGGGGGGTTCACCCTCCCAGTGCCCCCCAGTTTAACCAGTTTAATCCCTCCTTTCCCTCTCAGTAGTGGAGTTACTACCAGTTGTAGGAGCAGGAAGTAACAACATTCCAGGGTGTTCCCGGAGAAAATCCGGGATGGAATTGGGAGAACAAGACAGGGGGAGGTGGGGGCTCCGTGGCAGGTCCCAGTAGGTCCCAGTTTAACCAGTAACCCCCCTCCCAGTAACGCCTTTACTACCAGTTGTAGGAGCAGGAAGTAACAACATTCCAGGGTGTTTCTGGAGAAAATCCGGGATGGAATTGGGAGAACGGGACAGGGGAGGAGGTTGGGGCTCGTTTAGGGGGGTTCACCCTCCCAGTGCCCCCCAGTTTAACCAGTTTAATCCCTCCTTTCCCTCTCAGTAGTGGAGTTACTACCAGTTGTAGGAGCAGGAAGTAACAACATTCCAGGGTGTTCCCATTGGGAATCTGGGATGGAATTGGGAGAACGGGACAGGGGGAGGTGGGGGCTCCATGGCAGGTCCCAGTAGATCCCAGTTTAACCAGTAACTCTGTGTGTGTCCCCTCCCAGTGGCAGAACTACTACCAGGACAGAGACCGGTACTACAGGAACTACTACGGCTACCAGGGGTACCGGTGAACCCCAGCCGAGGGCGGCACTTCCCAAACACTTCCGAGGAAATCCGGGAAGGGGGGAGGGCGGGAGGGACCTGGGAAAGCTGGAGGGGAGGGGAAAGGGGAGGGAGGGGCAGGAAAACATCCTGGGAAAAAAAGGGTGGGGGGAGGAGAGGGGAAAAAAATACAAAAGAGGGGGAAAAGGGAACCAAAAAAAAACAAAAATCAGACAAAAAAAATCAAACAAAAAAATCAAAGAAAAAAATCCCGTTAAAAAAATCGACAAAAAAAACACGCAAAAAAAAGAAAATTGTAAATTTTTTTCCTTTTTTTTTTAAAAAGTTTGTTGAGAAAGAATTTTGTTGTAGTTGTGTAAAAAAATAACAGCAAAAAAAAAACACAAACCACGACCCCCAACCCCCACGGGAAAATTCCCAACGTTTCAGCGGCAGGGGAGGGAGAGGGGGAAGGGCCTTCCCAAAATTCCCAGCCCCTCCCAATGAGGGGGAGGGCAGGAAAGAGCCGGATTTTTGGGGGAGGGAAGAAAAAAAACAAAAGGGGGAAGAAAAAAAAAAAGGGTAAAAAAAAATAACCTGAATTTTCCTCTGATTTTTTTCCTTCAAGTAAATTTGGGGGTTTTGGGGGTGGGAGAGGAGGAGACAAAAAATAGAGGGGGAGATTTTGGGCTGAAAAGAGGGAAAAATGGAGCAGGAAATGCCCTAAATTCCCCTCCCCTCCTGGTTTTCCTTCCTCTCCCCCTCCCCTCATTAAATTTCCCTGGAAAAGTTGGAATTGGTTTTTTTGGGGGGATTTTTGAAGGATTTGGAGGAGTTTTTTTGAGGGGGGGGGTTGGAAGGAAAGGGGGGATTTTGGGCCCTTCCCAAGGGGGTCTTAATTAATGGAGGCTCTTAATTAGTGCTAATGAGAAGCCCTTCATTAATTGATGGGAGGGCCTTAATTAGTGTTAATGGGGTCCTTCATTAATTAATGGAGGGGCCTTTACTGGTGTTAATGGGGGACCCTCATTAATTAATTAATTAACTGGAATACCTTTGTTAATTAATGGGGACTCTTAATTAGTGTTTATAGGAGCCCTTCATTAATTAGTGGGGGGCTTTAATTAGTATTATTGAGGGACCTTTCATTAATGGGGGCCCTTCATTAATTAATGAAGGTTCTTTGTTAGTGTTAATGAGGGGCCCTTCATTAATTTGTGGGGTCAGTTAAATAGAAGCCTTATTAATTAAGGAGGAGTCTTCATTAATTAAGGACCCCTCAGTAATAACAATCCATTAGCATTAATGGGGACCCTTAATGGGGTTCTGTCATTAAAAAGGGGCCCTTAATTAGTGTTAATGAGGGACTGCTCATTAATTGGGGCTCTTCATTAATGGGGGGACCTTTCATTAATGGGACCATTAATGGGGCCCTTTCATTAATTGGACTCCTTAATTAACGGAGCTCTTCATTAATTGGGGCCCCTCATTAATGGGACCCTTCGTTAATGGGACCTTTTGGGATTTTCCTGCTTTAATTTGGGGGATTTTGGGGGTGTTTTGGGGCCATTTTTTGGGGGGGGGATTTGGGTTTTTTTAGGGTATTTTGGGAGGTTTGGGGGTTTAATTTTTTGGGAATATTGGGAGGATTTGGGACTTTTTTGGAGGGAAATATTGAGTGGATTGGGGATTATTTTTAGGGGGAAATTGGAGCTTTTTGGGGTGAATATTTGGGGGGTTGTTTTTTGGGGGGAAGGTGGTTTTTTGAGGGAATTTTGGGTGGTTTTGGGGGGATTCGGAGAATTTGGGAGGGTGTTGGGGCTCGTTTTGGGGGACTCTGAGGTTTTTTGGGGCAAAATCTTTTGGGTTTTTTTGGGGGAGAGTTTTGTTTCTTTATTCTTTTATTTTTGAGGGTTGTTTATTTGAGGGTTTTTTTCCCATTTGGAATTTTGATTCTTTTTTGTTGTTTTTTGTTTTGTTTTGTTTCTTTCGTGGGGGTTTTTTCCGTTTCTTTGGGAATTGGGGATTTTTTCGTGTCCTCCCCCTCCTCCCCCACCCCCGTCTTTTTCCAACCTCCCCCCCCAATGTGAGAAAACCCCCCTAAAATCCCCCAAATTCTGGGGGGTTTTTGTTGGGGGGGAAGAGGGAGGGGGAGGCACCGCCGCAGCTTTTGGAGCTTTTTCGGGTCCTTTTTAAATAAAACAAAAACGACCAAAAAAAAAAAAAAAAAAAAAAGAAAAAAAAATATATAATGGAAAAAAAAAAAAAGGCAAAAAAAGCGACAAAAAAATCTCCATTTTTTTTCTCAGTTTCTGGGGATAAATTGCAGCATCCCCTCCCCAAATCCCCCCCCTTCCCCCACCAATCCAACCCCTCCAGGCCGTTTTTTCAGCACATTTCTCCTCTTTTTTCGGTGGTGTTTCTTAAGTTTTTTGGGGGCAAGAATGAAAAATAAACAAAATAAAAAAAAAAGAGCCCTTTTTGATGCCGCTGCCCCCGTGGGGGGAGGGGGGGGCCCCGCAGCCCTTCCCCCTCCCCCAACTCATCCGTGTCCGTTGTAGTTGCGGCCGCTGGGGGGGGTTAAACCTTAAACCTGCCCCTTAAACCTGACCTTAAACCCCCCCAAACCCGAGCCTGACCTGCCCCCTGTGCCCCCACCCCGGCCGTGTAGGCGGTTTTGTCCGTTTTTAGAATAAAGAACCATTCGCTTGAGTCCAGGGGAGGCTCGGTCTGTGTGTTCTGGGGGGGCTTAAACCTGACTTTGGGGGCTTAAACCTGCCTTGGGGGCTCGGTCTGTGTGTTCTGGGGGGCTTAAACCTGCCTTGGGGCTTGGTTTGTGTGTTCTGGGGGGCTTAAACCTGGCTTTGGGGTTGGCTCTGGGGCTCAACGTGGGTCCTGGGGTTGGGTATGGTGTGTAAACTTGGGTTTGGGGGCGGTTAAACTCAGGTTTGGGGGGGTTAAACCCGGGTTTGGGGGGGTTAAACCCGGGTTTGGGGGGGTTAAACTCAGGTTTGGGGAGGTTAAACCCAGGTTTGGGGGGGTTAAACCCAGGTTTGGGGGGGTTAAACCCAGGTTTGGGGGTTAAACCCAGGTTTGGGGGGGTTAAACTCAAATTTGGGGGGATTAAACTCAGGTTTGGGGGGGTTAAACCCCAGTTTGGAGGGGTTAAAGCTGGGGCAGGGGCTGGTTATGGGGCTTAAAACCGGGTTTGGGGTTGGTTTGAGGGTCTTAGGCTGGGTTTGTGGGGGAAGCTGGGCCTGGTTTGAAGGATGTGGAGCTGGGTTTAAGTGAAGGGCCTGAGCTTGGACCTGGGCCTGGTTTAAGGGTTTGAGCCTGACTGGGCTGGGCCTGGGGGGTTTTAGGCCTGGCTTAAGGACTGGGGGGGGTCACCCTGTTGGGGGGTCCCAGGCCCAGATCAGGTTGAGGGAGGGGGAGAACCTGGGAGGGGCAAACTGGGCCTGTTTGAGGGGCCTGGGCCTGTTCACGGAGCCTCAACCCGAATTAATTAACGCAATAAACCAAGCTAATCCGAGATTGAATTCGTTACATTAATTAAATGACTTTAATTAAAGTCTGCGCAGGCCGGGCCTGGTCGGAGCGCTGAGGCCTGGCTGCGGTTGCCATGACAACAAAGGGGGGGTCCAGCTCCGCCATCTTGGATGGCGTTGCTGACATGTTGGGAACGAGGAGCGTAAAAGAGGGGGTGGTTCCCCCCCCCCACGCCTGTCTGGGGGTCCCGCGTGGGGGGAGGAGGGAGGGAGGAACGAAACGTCCCCCCCGAGCTTCCCGTGGGCCTCCATTGCCCCCCCTTTCCCCCTCCCGCCGCCATTTTGGAGGCGGGCCCGGAGGTCCCTCCGCGCGCCGCCATTTTGGGTGCTGGGAGGCGCCATCTTGGGGCCGGCGCGGCGCGCGGGGCGCATGCGCGGGGCTGTCATGGCGGCGCCCGCCTCGGGCCGCTGAGGGGGCTCTGAGGGACGGGGGGGACGCGGAGGGTCTGGGGGGCTCTCCCGGGGCTGGGGGAGCTCTGAGGGCTGGGGGCTTCGGGAGGGTCTCACAGGGGCCAGGGGGCTCTGAGGGCTGGGGGACTTCGGGGGTTCTGATGGGGTTGAGGAGGGGTCTTAGGGGGGTCCCATGGAAGGGGTGGAGACCCCAAGGGGCTCCCCAAGGACCCGGACCCTCCTCGGGGGGTGTGGGGGGATTTTATTCCTCGTTTCCTTCTTCTTCCTTTTTCTTCTTTCCCCTCCTCTTTCCCTTGTTCTTCCTCCCCCTTTTTCCTCCTCCTTCCTTCTCTTCCTTCCTCTTCCTCTTTCCTCTTCCTCCTCTTCCTTCTCTTCCTTCCTCTTCCTCTTTCCTCTTCTTTTCCTTCCTCTTCCTCTTTCCTCTTCCTCCTTCCCCCTCCTCCTTCCTCCTTCCTCTTCCTCCTCCCATCTCCTTTTTTCTTCCTTATCCTCCTTTCTTTCCTCTTCCTTTCCCCCACTTTTCTTCCTCCCACCCTTTTCCTGCTTCCCCTTCCCCTTCCTCCCCTTCCTCTTCCCCAGACCCCTCAGACTCCCCAGTTTTGGGGTCCCCCTCCCCAATTCCCGCACCTTGGGGGTCCTGCCCCAAATTTAAGGGAGTCCCCCTCAATCCTCCCATTTTACCCCATCCAGGCACAACATACCTGAATTTCGGGGTCCCCAACATTTTGGGGGTCCCACCCTCCCTTCCCCACCCCTCCCAAATTTGGGGACCCTCAAAAGGGCGTGGCCTCATCTGTGCCGCCAGCGTGTTTATTGGGGGAGAGGGGAGACATAGCGGGGACCCCCAAAATTGGGGACCTCCCCAATTTTACCCACCCGGGGGGCTTTAGGGGTCCCACGTAGCTGAGGGAGGGTCTGGGGGTCCCCAAAAATTAGGGGGTCAGGGGAGGGGGTTTAGGTGGTCCCTATTTGGGGAGGGGGAATTAGGGAGGGGTGTTCCCCATTTCGGGGAGTTGGGGTGATTTTAGGGGAGCTGGGGGTCCCCACCCCTCCCACCCCCTCAAAGCTGTGGGAACGTTCCTGAACCCACCATTCAAACCTTGAGGGGGGACACCCCCAAAATCCCCCAAATCCCCCCATTCCAGAGCTGGGACCAACCCAACCCTTTTTGGGGTCTCCTGGTGATTTGGGGTCCCCAAACCCCCTTTCCCCCTCGTTGTCGGGTGATAAAACCCCCAAATTGGGTGGGTTTTGTGTGTGGGGGCTCTAAGTGTGTGTGTTTGGGGGGTGGTCCCAAATTTCGGGGGGAGGGGGGGTCCTAAAGGAGGGCACAGAAGAATTTCTTCTCCCTGAAAGGGTTCTCCGAGGTGGGCACGGGGGTCAGCAGGGGGTCCTCGCACGCGTGGGCCTCGCAGTAACTCAGCAGCTCGGCCGCCGCCTTCGACACCTGCACGGCGTGGGGAGGGCTCAGGGACCCCCAGATCCTCACTGGGAGCCCCCAAATCCACATTCTGGACCCCCAGATCCTCCCTGGGAGCCCCCAAATCCACCTTCTGGACCCCCAAATCCACCTTCTGGATCCTCAAATCCTCCCTGGGAACCCCCAGATCCACGTTCTGGATCCTCAAATCCTCACTGGGAACCCCCAAATCCTCCCTGGGAACCCCCAAATCCACCCTGGGAACCCCCAGATCCTCCCTTTGACCCCCAAATCCTCCCTGGGAGCCCCCAAATCCTCCCTGGGAACCCCCAGATCCACGTTCTGGACCCCAAATCCACCCCTGAACCCCCAAATCCTCCCCCTGAACCCCCAAATCCTCCCTGGGAACCCCCAGATCCACATTCTGGATCCCCAAATCCACCCCTGGACCCCCAAATCCACATTCTGGACCCCCAGATCCTCCCTTTGACCCCCAAATCCTCCCTGGGAACCCCCAGATCTTTCCTAGGAACCCCCAGATCCACCCAGGGAACCCCCAGATCCACCCCCTGAACCCCCAAATCCTCCCTGGGAACCCCCAGATCCAGCCCCTGAACCATCAAATCCTCCCTGGGAGCCCCCAAATCCTCCCTTTCACCCCCAAACCCTCCCTGGGAGCCCCCAAATCCACCTTCTAGACCCCAAATCCACATTCTGATCCTCAAATCCTCCCCTGGGAACCCCAAATCCACTCCTGGGAACCCCAAATCCTCCCTTTGACCCCCCAAATCCTCCCTTGGAACCACCAAATTCATGTTAAACCCCCCAAACCTCTCTCTGAACCCCCAAATCTCCCCTCACCCCCATTTGAACCCCCAAATCCACCCCTGAACCCATAAATTGACCCTTTGAACCCCAAATCCCCTTTGTCCCCCCATCCCCTCTTATCCCCAATCCCCCATTTGCCCCCCAAATTTTTCCCCATCTCCCAAATCCCCCAAACTTCCCCCTAATCCCTCTCCCATTTTGCCCCCAAATCCCCTCCCAACCCCCTAAATTCCCCAACCCTCCCCACCCCCACCTCTCCTCCCCTCGAGGTTCCCCCAATAACGGGGTCCTGGGGTCCTAGAGTCCCCAGACCTTGACCCGGCACAGGGAGGCCTCGATCTTGAGCTGCTCCACCATTTTCCGGGCCTGGCCCACGCCTCAGGGTGCTGCTGGGGGCTCTCCTTCATGGGGGCTGGGGGCACCCTGAGATGTGGGACCCCCAAATACCCCCCAACACCCCGGGGTGGGGCGTTTTTGGGGAGGAGGCACCCTGAGACCCCGGGAGGCTTTAAAAATGGGACCTGCCTCCCCTAAAATATCCGGGAGGGCAAAAGGTGGGATCCCCACCCCAAAAGACCCCCCAAGTCCCCCTCCCCACTCCTTCCCCACCAAACTCCCCCAACCCCTCCAGTTCCCAGTTCTTCCTCCTCCCCCCAAAAAATTCCCTCCCTAAAATTTCCTCCCCATCCCGCCCCCTTCCTGGGGCCCCCCAAATCCTCCCAATTCCTCCCTCCCCTTCACCCCCAATACTCCCAAATTCCCCCAAGCCCCTTTTCCAAATCTCCTCCCCTCCTCCCTTTCCATCCCCAAAGACCCTCCCAGACCCCCCCCAAATCCCCCCTCCCACTCCCCAAATCCCCCAAATTCCCGATTTTCTGCTGCCCCCATCCTGACCCCCTCCCTGAGACCCCCAAAATCCCCCAAAAAATCCCTCCCATCCCTTCTCCATCCTTTGCCCCCACAGTCCCCTCCAACCCCCCAAATTCCCGGTTTTTCGCTGTCCCCTCCTTGCCTCTCCCCATCCCTGCCCCTCCCCATCTCGAGACCCCCCTAAATTCCCCCAGGACCCCCAAAATCCCCACCTGGATCCTGCAGCCTTTCGGTGCCGGGCGCTGCTCGGAGGGGGCGGAACCACCTTGGGGGTCGGAAAGGAGGGGGCGATGAGGGGGGAAGGGAGACGCCCCTGCCCCTCCCCCTACTCCTCCTTGCCTCTCCTCTCCCTGGTTTGGGGTCTCCCCTCAAAATATCGGAGGATGCAGAACGGGGGAGGGAAGGGCGATGGGGACCCTCCCCAATCGGCCCCACCCTTGACCCCCAAATCCCCTCGACCCTCCCCAGATCTCCAGGGACCCCCCAGGACCCCCAATTCCTCCCCAAAACCTTCTGGACCCACCTAAACCTCCCTGGGACCCCTTAAATCCACTTAAACCCCAGGAACCCCAATCACACCCTGACCCTCCTCAAGACCCTTCTGAAACCCCTCAGGACCTCCCAGACCTTCCCCTGGGGATCCCCAATCCCCTCTTGACCCCCTGAATCCCCCTAAACCCCCTGAAACCTCTCCTGGAGACCCCCACCTAACCCCCTAAACCCCCTGAGGGACCCCAAAGCCCCTCTTGACCGCCCTAAACCCCTCTTGGCCCCTAGCCAAGGCCCCCAAAGAACTCCAACCACCCTGACCCCAAAGACCCTGAAGCCCCTTTGACTCCCCTGGTACCCCTCCATCCCCGGTTGCTATGGAAACAGGGCGTGGCCTGGCGGGGCCGCAGTGGGCGGGCCTCACCAGGCGGGTCCGCAGTGGGCGGGTTCATGGTGTGGGCGTGGCGTAGCGAAAGTGGGCGGGGTTTATACCACATAGGGTACTGGGTGGGCGGGGCGTGTTGACACAGGGGCGGGGTCACGCCTAAGATCGACCAATAGGGTTGGAGTGGGCGTGGTCTGGGCCCGGAAGGAGCGGGGGGAAAGGGGCGTGGCCAGGGCGCGGCGCGAAGCGGGAGGGCTCCGGGAAGCGGTAACGGCGCGAGATCCCCCCCAAAAAATCCCCTAAACCGCCCCAAAACCCGCCCTAAAACCGCCTCTGGATCCCCCCCAAAACACCCCTCGAAACGGCCCCAGAACCGCCCCCCACCCTCTCCCCAAAAACCACCTCAGAAATCGCCCCAATCCCTCCCCCCAAAACTGCCCCAGGACTACCCCGAAAACCACCTCAAAAACCGCCTCAAAAATAGCCCCAACCCCTTCTCCAAAACTGCCCCAGAATCACCCCCAAAACCTCCCCAAAAACCACCTCAAAATCGTCCCCAACCCCTCCCCTAAAACTGCCCCAAGACCTCCCCAAAACCACCTCAAACCGCCTCTAAAATCTGCCCCAATCCCTCCCCTAAAACTGCCTCTAGAACCACCCCCAAACCCACCCCAAAAACCGCTCTCAGGATCCCCCAAATCTACCAAGAAACAGCCTTACCCTCTCCCCCGAGAAGACCCCCAAACTCCTCCTGAGCCCCTGGAGACACCATGACCCCCTCAAAAACCCCCGGGACACGCAATCCCCTGGGACCCCCTGAGACCCCCAAAACCCTTCTGGGACTCCCAAAATCCCAAAACCCCTCTGGGACCCCCGAGACCCCCAAACCCTTCTGGGGCCCCCAAAATCCCAAAACCCCTCTGGGACCTCTGAGACCCCAAACTCCTCTGGGACCCCCCCCCAGAATCCCCAAACCCTGGGACTCCCCCCGAGAATTCGGGACCCCCTGAACCCCCCCCGGGACCCCCAGATCGGGAGAGCTGGGAGTGTTTGGGGATCCCCCGTAGATTTTGGGGGGCTGAAGGGGGGTCTGGGGTGTCCCAGATTTGGGGTGCCCATAGATTTTAGGGTGCCCCAGAGATCTGAGGGGCTCAAGAGGGGGATCTGGAGGTGCCCCATAGATTTTGGGGTGCCCCATGGATTTTTTGGGGTGCCCCACAGCTCTGGGTTGGTTCTGGAGGGGCTTTCGGGGGGGGTCCCAACCCCTCTATGGGTGGGGGGTCAACCCCTCCCTTCCCTGCCCCTCCCTTCAACCCCTCCCCCCAAATCTGTGGGTCTGGGGGTGGGAAGTATTTTGGGGTGCCCCATCGATTCCAGGGGGATGGATATTTTGGGGATATGGATGTTTTGAGGGTGCCCCACAGCTCTGGGGAGGGGTCTGGAGAGGCTTTGGGGGTCCCAACCCTCTATGGGTGGGGTCAACCCCTCCCCTTCCCCGCCCCTCTCCCCTCCCCAAACCCCTCCCTCGGTAACCTCTCCCCTTTTTTTTTTTTTTTTGTTTCCCTTCCCCAGCTTTTCCATGGGTTCCCCTGTCCCTCCCTCCTCGGCAGCGCCGGCGCTCGGATGGCTCCGGGGGCTCTGGGGTGGCTGTGTCCCCCTCTGCTGCACTGGGGGCTCAGGTGGGCGGGGGCGGCGGCGCTGCTGCAGGGGGCTCCTGCTGTGCCTGGGGCTGCTCCTGCTCTGGGCTTCCATTTTCCTCTACGGCACCTTCTACTGGGCCTACCTGCCCATGGCCACCGATCGTGCGGCCCAGTGCACCTGCGCGCTCAGGTGGGGCACTGGGGGGCACAGGGGGTCGGGGGGAGCACGGGGGTCGGGGAGTGAGGGGGTTATGGGACCCCACCCTGCCCAATGGACCATCATCAACCTGGGCTCGGGTGGGACTGGGGGTTTGGAGGGGCCTGAGGGGGGTTAGGAGGGTTTTGGGGGATCAAGGGGATGTGGGACTCCCACCCTGCCCCATGGGCAGCATCATCAACCTGGGCTCAGGTGGCTCTGGCGGGGGTGGGTTTAGAGGGTTTGGGGCGTCAGGGTGATGTGGGACCCCCACCCTGCAGCATCGTCAACCTGGGCTCAGGTGGGACTGGGGAAATCTTGGGGGGGTCCAGGGGGTTGGGACAGGGTTCTGGGGGGTCAGGGGGATGTGGGACTCCCACCCTGCCCCATGGGCAGGATCATCAACCTGGGCTCGGGTGGGTCTGAGGGGCACTGGGGAGTTCTGGGGCGGCTGAGGGGGGTTAGAGAGTTTGGGGGGGTCAGGGGAGGTCAGAGGGGGTCAAGGGGATGTGGGACTCCCACCCTGCCCAATGGGCAGCATCATCAACCTGGGGTCAGATAGGTCTGAGGGGCACTGGGGGTTTGGAGGGGGATCCTGGGGGTTTGTTGGGGGCTGGGAGGATGTTAGAGGGTTTGGGGGCGGTCAGGGCGATGTGGGACCCCCATCACTGCCCATGGTTGCTGTGGACAGGGGGGTTCAGGAGTCCAGGGGGAACTGAGGGGATTTGGGGGTCTGGGAGAGTCGAGGAGGGATCCAGGAATATTTGGAGGGTCCAGGGGTTGGGGGTTCAGAGGTAAGGGGGACACCTGACCCCCCTGGTTCAGGGAGGGCTTGGGGGAGTGTCCAGAGGGTCTGGGGAGGTTTGGGGGGGTCTGGGGTATTTGGGGGATCCAGGGGGGGTCTGTACCCCCTCCTTTTCCAACCCCTGACCCACTGATTTGTGCCCCCCGTCCCCAGGTCGGACTGTGACGTTGCCCCCCCTGAGCTCTGCTCCTTCCCCACGGCCAACGTGTCCCTGCTGGGGGAGCACCGCGAGAAGGTGGGGGGGGCCCAAAAATTTGGGGAAAGGGAGGGGAAGAATGTGGGGAAGCCTCTCAATAATAGGGGAGAGGTAAAAAATAAGGGGGGAGAGCAAAAATATTGGGGGGGGAAGTGTGCAGAAATATGGGAGGGGGGAACTCCAAAACTGGGGGAGATGAAAAATAGGGATGGGGGGGGCAAAATAGAGGGGAGACCCCAAAAATATTGGGGGGTAGCAAAATAGAGGGCATAAAAAATAGGGGGGATGAATAATGGGGGTAACTCAAAAATTTGGGGATGAGGGAGGGAAGGGGGGGAC
This sequence comes from Myiozetetes cayanensis, assembly GCF_022539395.1. Taxonomy (NCBI): domain Eukaryota; kingdom Metazoa; phylum Chordata; class Aves; order Passeriformes; family Tyrannidae; genus Myiozetetes; species Myiozetetes cayanensis. Next base: position 5,936 of record NW_026087673.1, on the reverse strand, counting down.
AGGGGGAGGGCTAAAAATTGGGGAATGGGTTAAAAAATGTGGGGGTCCCAAAATACAAAGGGGGGTAAAAAATAAGGAGGGGGGTAAAAGTAGGGGGAGTAAATAATATGAGGGGGGCCAAAAAGAAGGGAGGTAAAAGATATTTTTCCTGTCACATTTCCCACCATTTTCCCTTCACATTTCCCGCTATTTCTTCTCATCTTTCCCGCCATTGTCCTGTCCTGTTTCCCGCCATTTCCCCTCATATTTCCCGCCATTCTTCCTTCTCATTTTCTGCTCTTTTTTTTCCTCATGTTTTTTGCTGTTTTCCCCTCACATTTCCCACTGTTTTCTCCTCACATTTTCCACCTTTTCCACTCACATTTCCTGCCATTTTCCCCTCCTGTGTCTTGCCGTTTTCCCTTCCCCTTTCCCGCCATTTTTCCTCTCACGTTTCCTGACATTTTCCCCTCACATTTCCTGCCCTTTTTCCCCTCACATTACTCACCATTTCCCCTCACATTACTCACCGTTTCCCCTCACGTTTTCCTCCCTTTTCTCCTCACCTTTTCCTTCCTTTTCCCTTCACGTTTCCCTCCCTTTTCCCCTCACATTTCCCTCCCTTTTCCCCTCACATTTCCCTCCCTTTTCCCCTCACATTTCCCTCCCTTTTCCCCTCACGTTTCCCTCCATTTCTCCCTCACGTTTTTCTCCCTTTTCCCCCTCACGTTTCCCTCCCTTTTTCCCCTCACGTTTCCCTCCCTTTTTCCCCTCACGTTTCCCTCCCTTTTCCCCTCACATTTCCCTCCCTTTCCCCCTCACGTTTTCCTCCCTTTCCCCCTCACATTTCCCACCTTTTTCCCCTCACATTTCCCACCCTTTTCCCCCTCACATTTCCGTCCTTTTCCCTCACATTTCCGACTCATTCCCTTCACATTTCCCACCATTTCCCTCACATTTCCGCCCATTTTCCTCTCACATTTCCACCATTTTCCTCTCACATTTCCTCACCATTTTCCCTCTCACATTTCCCACCATTTTCCCCCCTCACGTTTCCCACCATTTTTTGCCCCTGTCCCGTCTCACCTGTCCCTTCTCCTGCCGCAGGTGCTGCTGTACGGGCAGCTGTACCGCGTGTCCCTGGAGCTGGAGCTGCCGGAGTCCCCGGTGAACCGGGAGCTCGGCATGTTCATGGTGGCCGTCACCTGTTATGGGGCCGGGGGGAGACCCTTGGCCTCGTCTGCACGCGGTGAGACCACCGGACCCCTGGGGGCCTGTGGGTCGGTGGGGATGGGGATGGGGAGTGTGGGGGTGACCCAGGGGGCTCGTGGGTCTGTGGGGCTGGGGATGGGGAGTATGGGGTGACCCAGGGGTTTGTGGGTCTGTGGGGCTGGGGATGGGGGTGTGGGGTGACCCAGGGTGGGCTGGGGTCCTCGTGGGTCTGTGGGGCTGGAGATGGGGATGTGGGGTGACCCAGGGTGGGCTGGGGGTCCTCGTGGGTCTATGGGCTGGAGATGGGGGTTGTAGGGTGACCCACATGGGGCTGGGGGACACATGGATTTGGGGGCTGGGGATGGGTGGGTCCATGGATCTCTGTGGCTGGAGGGGTGTGGGGTGTGATTTAGGGGGGCTGTGAGGGGCTGATTTGGGAGTCTTTCCCCCCACCACCACCCCAGACCATGCTCCATTACCGCTCCCGCCTGCTGAGGACCCTCCACACCGTGGCCTTTGCCGGGCTCTTCCTCAGCGGCTTCGCGGAGCAGACGCAGACCCTGGAGGTGGAGCTGATGGACCGATACCGCGAGGACCCCGTGAGTGGGGGGCTTTAGGGGGTCCTGAGGGTGTGAGGGAATCTGGGTCTCAGGGTGGTCAGAGCAGGCACAGACCCTGGAGGTGGAGCTGATGGACCGATACTGCGAGGACCCCGTGAGTGGGGGGCTTTAGGGGGTTTAGGGGCTTCAGGGGTCCTGAGTGGGTGTGGAGGGAATTTTGGGGGGTCCCAGGATGGTCAGAGCAGGCACAGACCCTGGAGGGGGAGCTGATCGGGCGAGGACCTGCTGGGTCTGGGAGGGGCTGGGGGTGGTTTGGGGGGTCCCAGGTGGTCCAGGGGTGGTTTGGGGGGTCCAGGGGGGGTTTATGGGGCAGGTCCCAGCCCCTCTGAACCCCCCGTGTCCCCCCCCAGTACAACCCCACAGTGGAGGTGGTGCTGGAGCTGCGCAGCCGGCGGGTGCAGTTTTACAGGGCCCAGCTGAGGGTCCACGCCCACTTCAGTGGGCTCAGGTACAGCGTCTGAGGACCCCAGACACAAATCCTGCCTCTCAACCTGCCCCCAGACCCAAATCCTGCCCCCAGACACAAATCCTGCCCCCAGACACAAAATCAGACTCCTGAACTGCTTCTGAACCCCAAAATCCAAATCCTGCCCCCCAACCTGCCCCCAGACACAAATTCTGCCCCCAGACCCAAAATCAGACCCCTGAACTGCTCCTGGACCCCCAAATCCAAATCCTGCCCCCCAGATCCTGCCCCCAGACCCAAATCCCGGCCCCAGACCCAAATCCTGCCCCCAGACCCAAAATCAGACCCCTGAACTGCTCCTGGACCCCCAAATCCAAATCCTGCCCCCCAACATGCCCCCAGACCCAAATCCTGCCCCCAGACCCAAATCCTGCCCCCAGACGCAAAATCAGCCCCCTGAACTGCTCCTGGACCCCAAACCTGCCCCCAACCCCCAACCTGCCCCCAGCCCCACCCCTGTGTCCATGCCCACATCAGTGGGCCCAGGTAATCTGGGGGAAGGGGGCTGGACCCCCAACCCCCTGTCCCACCTGTCAATGTGTCACCTGTGCCCTCCCCCCCAGGTACCTGCTGTACCACTTCCCCTCACCTGTAGCCCTCCTGGGGTCGTGGGAACTGACCCTCCTGGCTCTGCTCACCCTGGGGGTACCTGCAGTGGGGAGGGGCGGACCCCGCCCCCGCCTCTTCCAGGCCCCCCACAGGTGAGTCTGGAGGGGGAGGGGTTGGGGACCCCCCAAGGTGATTTTGGGGTGGAAAAAGGGGAAGGGGTTTGGGGAGGGGCTTGCTCATCTGGACCCTCTCCTCCCCCCCACAGGACACGAGGAGCGAAGGGACTGAGACCCTGGGAGGGGGAGGGGCAAGGTGAGGGGGTGGGGAGGGGCTGGGGAGGGGGATTTTAGGGGCTTTGGGAGGTAAGGGAGGGAGGGGGATTTTGGGGGTAGGGGAAAGGGTTTGGGGGCTGGGGGAAGGACTTTGGGACAGGGGTCTTTTTTGGGGGGTCTAGGATTTTGGGGCTATGGGGGCAAAAAATGGGGGGTTGGTGGGATTTTTGGTGGGGGAGGGGAGGTTTTGGGGGGGATTTTGAGGGGGTTTAATGTGATCCCTCCCCTCAGATTCCTCAGAGTGCCCCCAAAGTTCAGAAGAGCCCGAAATGGTGGGACCCTCGGAGCCAGACGAAGGTGGGGGAGGGGCCCTGCACCCCAAAACTGCCCCCAAATTCCCACCCCTGGGTGGGGAGGGGCAGATTTGGGGAGGGGCCCAGATTTGGAAGGGGAGGGACCAAGATTTGTGGGGAAAGGAATCCAAATTTGAGGAGGAAGGAGGGGAGGGTCCAAAATTTGGGGGACACACTCCAGGTTTTGGGGGAGGGGCCTGGATTTGAGGGAGGGACCCAAATTCTGGGGAAGGGATCCCAGATTTTGGGGGAGAACACCCAGATTTGGGGAGGGGCCAAGATTTGTGGGGGAGGGGCCCAGATTTGGGAGGGACACACTCAGGTTTTGGGGGAGGGGGTTCAGATTCGGGTGGGACCTCCAGTTTTGGGGGGTCTCACGGCCCCACCCCTCCCACAGACCCCCTCTGCTCGGAGCTGCCAACGCCTCCCAAGGGGGAGGAGGAAGAGGAGAAGGAGGAGAGGGAAGAGGAGGAGGAGGGAGGAGGGAAGGGGTCACCCCACGACCCTCCCCTCCCTCCGGAGCGCCCCTCCCCGCCAGCGCCACCTCTGCTCCAGCTCCTGAACCCCCTCCCCAAATTCGGGGAGCTCAATAAACGCCCCTCCCCACCTCCAGTGGGCGTGGCCTCTGCTTGGGGAGGGGCGCTGACCCCCAATTTGGGGGTGGGACCGCCGGGGTAAGGGGGGCGTAAAGAGCGAGACCCTCAGGTGGGGGTGGGAGGGGCCAAATTCTGCCTGGACCCCCAAAATCTGCCCCAGGACCCCCAAACTCCCCTCAAATCTACCCCAGGACCCCCCAGATGCCCTCAGGACCCTCCAGCCCCCCTCATGCCTCTTAGGACTGCCCGAAACCCCCTTCAGGATGTTGGGGTTTTTTCCGCCCCATTTTTTGGGGCCGTTTCGGGTCATTTTGGGTTCCTTTCCCCGTGTCCGCGCTCGGGACGCGATCGCGTCGCGCTTTGTTTGTCCCCCCCGGGCCGCCGTCGCCGGGGGGCGGTCACGTGATCGGCCGGGCCGTGATGGCGGCGGGCGGCGGGGCCGGGCCCGGCCGGGCCCTCGAGGCGCTGCTCGAGATGGGATTCGGGGCCCGCCGGGCGTGAGAGACGGACCGGGGGCACCGCGGAGGGCACGGGGGGAACCGCGGGGCAGCACCGGGGGGGGCGGCCAGGGGGCTCCGGTAACCGGGAGAGGAGTCGAGGGGGGGCTCCGGTAACCGGGACGGGATCCGGGGTGTCCTGCGATGGGCTCCGGTAACCGGGAGGGGATCCCGGGATTGGGGCTCGGGACACCGGGAGGGGACCCCGGGATCCGGGGTATCCTGAGATGGGCTCCGGTAACCGGGAGGGGAGCCCGGGATGGGGCTCGGGACACCGGGAGGGGACCCAGGGTGTCCTGGGATGGGCTCCGGTAACCGGGAGGGGGTCCCGGGATGGGGCTCGGGACACCGGGAGGGGATCCGGGGTGTCCTGGGATGGGCTCCGGTAACCAGGAGGGGGTCCTGGATTGGGCTCAGGACACCGGGAGGGGATCCTGGATGGGGCTCGGGACACTGGGAGGGGATCCTAGGATTGGGCTCGGGACACCGGGAGGGGATCCAGAGTATCCTGGGATGGGCTCCGGTAACCGGGAGGGGAGCCGAGGGGGTCCTGGTAACCGGGAGGGATCCAGGGTATCCTGGGACGGGCCTGTAACGGGAGAGGAGCCCGGATGGGGCTCGGGACACCGGGACGGGATCCGGCGTGTCCTGGGATGGGCTCCGGTAACCGGGAGAGGGTTCGAAGGGGGCTCCGGTAACCGGGCCGGGTCCTGGAATGGGATCGGTAACCGGAGGGGGGTCTCGGTGCCCCCCCCCCGGTGTTAACGGGGGGTCCCCGCAGGGCGAAGGCGCTGGCGCTGACCGGGAACCGAGGGGTGGAACCGGCCATGGACTGGTGAGGGGAGACCCCCAAAACCGCCCCAAACCCACCCGGGACCGCCCAAACACCCCCAAAATCCACCTGGGACTTTCTTAAACACCCCAAACCCCACCCGGGACCGCCCAAAACCCACCCGGGACCACCCCAAAACCCCCCCAAAACCCACCCGGGACCCCCAAAAACATCTCCAAAATCCACCTGTGCCACCCCAAAACCCCACCCAGGACCGCCCCAAACCCACCCGGGACCCCCAAAACCCACTCGGGACCGCCCCAAACCCACCTGGGACCGCCCCAAAACCCCCCCAAAACCCACCCGGGACCACCCCAAAACCCCCTGCGGGACCCCCAAACCCCACCCAGGACCGCCCAAACCCCACCTGGGACCGCCCCAAACCCACCCGGGACTGCCCCAAAACTCCCTGCGGGACCCCCAAAAACATCTCCAAAATCCACCTGTGCCACCCCAAAACCCACCCGGGACCCCAAAACCCAGCCGGGATCCCCAAAACCCCCAGGACCCCTTTGAGACCCCCTCCCCAACCTCACCCAAAACACCCCCAGACCCTCCTG
>NW_026087672.1:0-40031 GCF_022539395.1 Myiozetetes cayanensis | reverse complement strand
CGATCTCTGGGAACCCCGGGATCCTCACCTGTCCTTGTACTTGATGATTTCTGAACCCCTGGGATCTCTGGGATCCCCCAGGATCTCTGGGAATATCCAGGATCCTCACCTGTCCTTGTACTTGATGATTTCTGAACCCCTGGGATCTCTGGGATCCCCCAGGATCTCTGGGAATATCCAGGATCCTCACCTGTCCTTGTACTTGATGACGGCGTCCACGATCTTCCTCATCTTGCGGGTCAGGGGGGGCGGGTTCGGGGACAGCTTCTCTGCCGGGGGTCTCCCCCTCTTCTTCTGCTTCCGGCTCTCCTCGTCCTTGTCCCGGCCCCGCGCCCCGGGGGGCGGCCCGGGGGGTCCCTCCGGCTCCCGCTTCCGCTTCCGAGAGGATTTCTTCTGCCTCACCTCCTCCTCGATCTCCTCCAGCGTCCCCTCCTCGATGGCCTGGGGGGTACAGGGGGATTTGGGAGATTTTGGGGGTCAGGGGTACCTTCAGCCACTGTTTCTCGGTGAGGGAGTCGCTGTAATGGGGATTTTGGGGGGATTTTGGGTGATTTTGGGACCAGGGGTACCTTCAGCCACTGTTTCTCGGTGAGGGAGTCGCTGTAATGGGGATTTGGGGGGGATTTGGGGGGATTTTGAGGGATTTTGGGTGGATTTTGGGTGATTTTGGGGTCAGGGGTACCTTCAGCCACTGTTTCTCGGTGAGGGAGTCGCTGTAATGGGGATTTTGGGTGGATTTTGGGGGATTTTGGGATCAGGGGTACCTTCAGCCACTGTTTCTCGGTGAGGGAGTCGCTGTAATGGGGATTTGGGGGGATTTTGGGGGGATTTTGGGGTATTTTGGGGGACCAGGGGTACCTTCAGCCACTGTTTCTCGGTGAGGGAGTCGCTGTAATCGACCTCCTTGCGGTGCCGGGAGCCGCGGCCGAACATCTTCTCCTCCTCCTCCTCGCAGGTGAGCCGCTCCACCTCGGCGTCGTCCTTGAGGATCCACGAGGGCAGCTCGTCCTCCTCCATCAGCCGCGGCTTCCGCTTGGGATTGCGGGCCTCTTCCCGCCGCCGGTCCAGGTCCATCCGCTGGGAATGGGGGGAAAAATCGGGAATGGGATCAGGAATGGGATCACAGAGATCCCAGAGATCCCAGGGCATTGGGATTGCGGGCCTCTTCCCGCCGCCGGTCCAGGTCCATCCGCTGGAATGAGAGAGTGGGATTGGGAATGGGATCAGCAATGGGATCCCAGAGATCCCAGAGATCCCAGGGAATTGGGGCCTCTTCCCGCCGCCGGTCCAGGTCCATCCGCTGGGAATGAGGGGAAAAATTGGGAATGGGATCAGGAATGGGATCACAGAGATCCCAGAGATCCCAGGGCATTGGGATTGCGGGCCTCTTCCCGCCGCCGGTCCAGATCCATGCGCTGGAATGAGAGAGTGGGATTGGGAATTGGATCCCAGGGATCCCAGGAATTGGGGTTTGGGGCCTCTTCCCGCCGCCGGTCCAGATCCATCCGCTGGGATGGGGGGAAAACCGGGAATGGGATCAGCAATGGGATCCCAGAGCATTGGGATTGCGGGCCTCTTCCCGCCGCCGGTCCAGGTCCATGCGCTGGGAATGAGGGAATAGGGTCAGGAATGGGATCAGCAATGGGATCCCAGAGCATTGGGATTGCGGGCCTCTTCCCGCCGCCGGTCCAGGTCCATGCGCTGGGAATGGGGGAAAAATTGGGAATGGGATCAGGGATGGGATCACAGAGATCCCAGGAATTGGGGCCTCTTCCCGCCGCCGGTCCAGATCCATCCGCTGGAATGGGGGAAAAACAATGGGATCAGGAATGGGATCAGGGATGGGATCCCAGAGATCCCAGAGATCCCAGGGCATTGGGATTGCGGGCCTCTTCCCGCCGCCGGTCCAGATCCATGCGCTGGGAATGGGAGAGTGGGATTGGGAATGGGATCCCAGGGATCCCAGGGCACTGGGATTGGGGGCCTCTTCCCGCCGCCGGTCCTGGTCCATGTGCTGGGAATGGGGGAAAAATCGGGAATGGGATCCCAGGGAATTGGGGTTTGGGGCCTCTTCCCGCCGCCGGTCCAGGTCCATCTGCCGGGAATGGGATCAGGGATGGGGTCAGGGAGGGGGTCAGGGATGGGATCAGGGATGGGATCAGGGATGGATTCAGGGATGGGATCAGGGATGGATTCAGGGATGGGATCAGGGATGGATTCAGGGATGGGATTCAGGAATGGGATCTGGGATGGGATCAGGGATGGGATCAGGGATGGGATCAGGGATGGGATCAGGGATGGATTCAGGGATGGGATCAGGGATGGGATCAGGGATGGATTCAGGGATGGGATTCAGGAATGGGATCTGGGATGGGATCAGGGATGGGATCAGGGATGGATTCAGGGATGGGATTCAGGAATGGGATCTGGGATGGGATCAGGGATGGGATCAGGGATGGGATCAGGGATGGATTCAGGGATGGGATCAGGAATGGGATCAGGGATGGATTCAGGAATGGGATCAGGAATGGGATCAGGGATGGGATCCCAGGGCATTGGGATCAGGGATGGGATCAGGGATGGGATCAGGGATGGATTCAGGGATGGGATCAGGGATGGGATCAGGGATGGATTCAGGGATGGGATCAGGGATGGATTCAGGGATGGGATTCAGGAATGGGATCTGGGATGGGATCAGGGATGGGATCAGGGATGGGATCAGGGATGGATTCAGGGATGGGATCAGGAATGGGATCAGGGATGGATTCAGGAATGGGATCAGGAATGGGATCAGGGATGGGATCCCAGGGCATTGGGATCAGGGATGGGATCAGGGATGGGATCAGGGATGGATTCAGGGATGGGATCAGGGATGGGATCAGGGATGGGGTCAGGGATGGGATTCAGGAATGGGATCAGGGATGGGATCAGGGATGGGATCAGGGATGGGGTGGATTTGGGAGCCAAAGGAACCCCGCTGGGAGCTGCAGGAGTTTGGGGAACGGGGGGAATTCCGGGAGCTCCAGACCCGGCCAAGGCCTGGGAATGGGGGGGGAATTCGGGAATTGGGGGTTCCGGGAGCCCCCCGGGGTCTCCTCCAGGTGCTCCCCCTCCCCCCAGCTCCCATCCCGGGCATTCCAGGCACAGACATTCCCTGTGAGAACAGGGAGAGACCCCCCGGGCCCTCCCTCTCCCTCCTCCTCCTCCTCCTCCTCACAGACCCCTCGAACCCCCCTCCTGCTCTTCCTCACCCTCTTCTTCCCCCCAGAACCCCCATCCCTTCCCTCCTCCCCAGGAATTCTTCCTCTTCCTCTCCTCCTCCTCCTCCGCTCTTCCTCCCCCTCCTCTTCCTCCTCCTGCTCTTTATTCTCCTTCTTCTTCCTCCTCCTGCTGCTCTTTTCCTCCTCTCTTCCTTCCTCCTTTTCCTCCTCCCCCCCTCTTCCTCCTCCTGCTCTTTGTCCTCCTCTTTTTCTTCCCCTCTTCCTCCTCCTGCTCTTCCTCCTGCTGTTTATCCTCCTTCTTCTTCCTCTTTCTTTTCCTCCTTCTCCTCCTCCTGCTCTTTATCCTCCTCCTCTTCCTCCTGCCCTTCCTCCTCCTCCTTTTCCTCCTGCTGCTCTTCCTCCTCCTGCTCTTTATCCTCCTTTTCTTCCTCCTCTTCCTTTTCCTCCTCCTGCCCTTCCTCCTCCTGCTCTCTTCCTCCTTTTCCTCCTCTCTTCCTTCCTCCCTCTTTCACTCCTCCCCCTCTCTTCCTCCTCCTGCTCTTTATCCTCATCCTTTTTCTTCCTCCTCTTCCTCCTGCTGCTCTTCCTCCTCCTCCTCCTCCTGCTCTTTATCCCCCTCCTCCTTTTCTTCCTCCTCTTCCTCCTCTCTTCCTCCTTTTCCTCCTCTCTTCCTTCCTCCCTCTTTTCCTCCTCCCCCTCTTCCTCCTCCTCTTTTTCTTCCTCCTCCTGCTCTTCCCCCTCCTTTTCCTCCCCTCCCTCCCCCTCACCATGAACAGGTCGAACTCCTCCTCGTGCCGGGCGATCATTTGGTTCACGGTTTCGTCGTCGGGCACCTCGTCCTCCTCCTGGAAGAGCCAAATCCCGGGATTTGGGGATTTCAGGGTTTGAGGCTCCGCCCGCGGCTCCCCCGGGAATTCCCCACCCCGGAATGGGGCGAATTCCGGGCGTTTTGGGGCCGCTGCCCTGGGGGCTCCTTCGCCTCCTCGGGGGGGGGGCCCTGCCAGGGCCTTTTGGGGAGTTTTCCCCCATTTTTGGTGCTTTCAGGGCGCTTTCCTTTATTTTGGGGAGTTTTCCCCCTGTTTTGGGTGCTTTCCCCATTTTGGGGTGTTTTCCCCCGTTTTTGGGTGCTCTCAGGGTGTTTTTCCCATTTTGGGGAGTTTTCCCCCATTTTTGGGTGCTTTCAGGGAGCTTTCCCCATTTTGGGGCAATTTTCCCATTTTTGGGTGCTTTCAGGGAGCTTTCCCCATTTTGGGGCAATTTTCCCATTTTTGGGTGCTTTCAGGGAGATTTCCCCATTTTGGGGCATTTTCCCCAGTTTTGGGTGCTCTCAGGGCACTTTCCCCATTTTGGGGCATTTTCCCCTATTTTTGGTTGCTTTCAGGGCACTTTCCCCATTTTGGGGCGTTTTCCCCCATTTTTAGGCAGTTTCACAGGGATTTGCCCATTTTGGGGTGTTTCATTGTGTTTTCTCTCATTTTCGGGTGTTTTCAGGGTGTTTTCCCCGTTTTGGGGACTTTTCACTTGTTTTTGTGCATTTTCCCCATTTTGGGGTGTTTTTGTGTGATCTCCCTCGGTTTTGGGTGGTTTCGGAACATTTTGCCCAGTCTGGGCTGTTTTCTCTCATTTTTGGGTGGTTTCCCCAATTTGGGCTGTTCTCACTCATTTTTGGGTGGTTTTGGAGCATTTTGCCCAGTTTGGGCTGTTTTCTCTCATTTTTGGGTGGTTTTGGAGTGTTTTGCCCAGTCTGGGCTGTTCTCACTCATTTTTGGGTGTTTTCCCCATTTTGGGCTGGTTTACTGTGGTTTTTTTGCTCCTTTTCGGGTGATTTTGGTGCGTTTTGTCCCGTCTGGGCCGGTTTGGGGGTGTTTCTCCTCCTTTTTGGGGTGGGTTCAGGGTGTTTTGGGGGTTTTTAGTGTGTTTTGCTCATTTTTTTTGGTGCTTCAGCGCTGCTTTTTGCTCATTTTCTGACGTTTTCAGCTCGTTCTGGGGCATTTTTAGCGGTTTTTTGGGCCCTTCAGGGCTGTTTCCCCTCATCTTGGGGTGGTTTCATCTCCCTTTTGCCCTGTTTTCACTCCGGTTTTCCCATTTTTTTTGTGCCTTCAGGCTGGTTTGGGTTTTTTTTTCCTCATTTTTGGCAGTTTTTGGCCCATTTTTACTCATTTTGGGCTGTTTTGGGGCCGTCTCAGTTCACTTTGGCTGTTTCAGGCCGTTTTAACCTAATTTTTGGCTGCTTTCGGCTCATTATTTGCTGTTTCCAGGCTGGTTTCACCTCACTTTTGGCACTTGCAGGCGGGTTTGACTCATTTTTGTCCGCTCTCAGGCCATTTTTACCCGATTTTTGCCCGTTTCTCTGCTCTTTTATCCCCTTTTGCTTATTTCCAGGCGGGTTTGTTCTCATTTTTTTGCACTTTCTGGCTGGTTTTAGCCCATTCTGGCCATTTCAGGGCCGTTTTTAACTCATTTTTGGGCTGTTCCTGTGCCACTTTTATCCTCCTTTTCCTATTTCTGGGGCAAATTCTTTTTCATTTCTGGCTGTTTTTCCTCACTTTGGGCCATCCTCTCCTTTTTTTGGCCATTTTTCCTCCTCTTTGGCTGTTTCTGGGGCCGTTTTTCCTCCTTTTTCCTCACTTTTCTCCCCCTTTGGCCGCTCTGGGGCCGCTCTCTCCTCATTCCTGGCCACTCCTCTCTCTCTTTGGGGCCGTTTCTCTCTCTTTGGGGCCGTTCCTCTCTCTCTTTGGGGCCGTTTTTCTCTCTCTTTGGGGCCATTTCTCTCTCTTTGGGGCCGTTCCTCTCTCTTTGGGGCCGTTCCTCTCCCTCTTTCTCCCCCTCTGGTCATTTCTGGGGCCGTTTCTCCCCATTCCTGCCCATCTCTTTCTCTCTCTCCCTGTTTGGACCCTGTCCCTGTCCATCTGTCCCTCTAGGCCCTGCCTGTGTCCGTCTGTCCCTCTGGGGCCGTTCCTGTCCGTCTGTCCCTCCAGGCCCTGCCTGTGTCCGTCTGTCCCCCTGGGCCCCGTCCCTGCCTGTCTGTCCCTTTGGGGTCATTCCTGTGTCCATCTGTCCCTCCTGTCCCTGTCTGTCTGTCTGTCCCCCTGTGCCTGTCCCTGTCTGTCTGTCCCTGTCCCTGTCCCTCTGTCTGTCCCCTGTGCCTGTGCGGCCCCGGCGGGAGCATTGAGTGTGCGGTGGAGACTGAAGGGCCTGTCCCTGTCCCTGTCTGTCTGTCTGTCCCTGTCCCTGGTGTCCATCTGTCTGTCTGTCCCTGTCTGTCTGTCCATCTGTCTGTCTGTCCCCTGTCTGTCTGTCTGTCTGTCCCCTGTGCCTGTCCGGCAGCCCCGGCGGGAGCATTGAGTGTGCGGTGGAGACTGAAGGGCCCCGCTCACCTTCAGCGGTGCCTCCTCCTGTGTCCCTCTGTCTGTCTGTCCCTGCCCCTGTCCCCTGTGCCTGTCCCTGTCTGTCTGTCTGTCCCTGTCCCCCTGTCTGTCCCCCTGTCTGTCCCTGTCCCTGTCTGTCCCCTGTGCCTGTGCCGCCCCGGCGGGAGCATTGAGTGTGCGGTGGAGACTGAAGGGCCCCGCTCACCTTCAGCGGTGCTTCCTCCTGTGTCCATCTGTCTGTCCATCTGTCCCTGTCCCTGTCCCTGTCTGTCTGTCCCTGTCCCTCTGTCTGTCCCTGTCCCTCTGTCTGTCCATCCCCTGTGCCTGCGCGGCCCCGGCGGGAGCATTGAGTGTGCGGTGGAGACTGAAGGGCCCCGCTCACCTTCAGCGGTGCCTCCTCCTGTGTCCATCTGTCTGTCTGTCCCTGTCCCTCTGTCTGTCCCCCTGTCTGTCTGTCCCTGTCTGTCCCCTGTGCCTGCGCCGCCCCGGCGGGAGCATTGAGTGTGCGGTGGAGACTGAAGGGCCCCGCTCACCTTCAGCGGTGCCTCCTCCTGTGTCCATCTGTCTGTCTGTCTGTCCATCTGTCCCTGTCCCTGTCCCTGTCTGTCTGTCCCTGTCCCTCTGTCTGTCCCTGTCCCTCTGTCTGTCCATCCCCTGTGCCTGCGCGGCCCCGGCGGGAGCATTGAGTGTGCGGTGGAGACTGAAGGGCCCCGCTCACCTTCAGCGGTGCTTCCTCGGGGTCAGCGCCCAGGCACAGGGAGGGGGCAGCGTGGGGGAAGCCGCCGCTGCCCGCGCTCTGTCTGCTCTGTGGATAAACACAGGGATTCAGTCTCCAGGGCCGTCAATCCCCCGCCTTGTCCCGACGCTGCTCCTCCTCCCGACACACTCCTCCTCCTCCTCCTCCTCCTCCTCCTCCTCCTCCTCCTCCTCCTCCTCCTCCTCCGCACATGCTCCTCCTCCTCCTGCTGCCTCTGGGGCTGGGTTTGGGTCTGGGTCTGCTTTGGGGCTTGGGGTTTTTCCTTTTTTTTATTTTAATTTTTTTTTTTTGTCGTGGTGGTGGCTCCTGACCCCGCAGTTCCCTCGGGAACCTTCGCCTGCCCCCCCCATCCCCCTCCCAAATCCCCCAGAGCCCTCCCTGACCTCGTCCTGCTCCTCGTGCTCCAGGATGGCCTGCAGGAAGGCGCGGCGCTCGTGGCTCGAGGACTTCTGGTCGAACATGCCCGCCTGGATCACCTTCTGGTCCACGTTGAGCTTGTACTTGGCGGCCGCCAGGATCTTCTCCTCCACGCTGTTGACGGTGCAGAGGCGCAGCACCCGCACCTCGTTCTGCTGCCCGATGCGGTGCGCGCGGTCCTGGGCCTGCAGGTCCTGGGGGACCCGAAACACAGGGGTTTGTACTCAAAAACCACGGGTTTGTACTCAAAAACCACGGGTTTGTCCCCAAAAACCACGGGTTTGTCCCCAAAAACCACCGGGGAGCTCAGTCCTGGGCCTGCAGGTCCTGGGGGGACCCGAAACACAGGGGTTTGTACTCAAAAACCACGGGTTTGTACTCAAAAACCACGGGTTTGTCCCCAAAAACCACGGGTTTGTCCCCAAAAACCACGGGGGAGCTCAGTCCTGGGCCTGCAGGTCCTGGGGGAACCCGAAACACAGGGGTTTGTACTCAAAACACACGGGTTTGTACTCAAAACACAGGGGTTTGTACTCAAAAACCACCGGGGGAGCTCAGTCCTGGGCCTGCAGGTCCTGGGGGAACCCAAAACACACGGGTTTGTACTCAAAATGTATGGGTTTGTCCCCAAAAACCACGGGTTTGTACTCAAAACCCCTCAGGGATCCCAAAGGATAACGGGGATCCCGTAACGGGACCGTGCAGGTGCGCGTGGTCCTGGGCCTGCAGGTCCTGGGGGACGTGAAACACAGGGGTTTGTACTCAAAACACAGGGGTTTGTACTCAAAAACCACGGGTTTGTCCCCAAAACCCTGAGGGAGCGCGGTCCTGGGCCTGCAGGTCCTGGGGGAACCCAAAACACACGGGTTTGTACTCAAAATGTATGGGTTTGTACTCAAAAACCACGGGGGAGCTCAGTCCTGGGCCTGCAGGTCCTGGGGAACCCAAAACACACGGGTTTGTACTCAAAACACACGGGTTTGTACTCAAAAACCACGGGTTTGTACTCAAAAACCACGGGTTTGTACTCAAAAACCACGGGGGAGCTCAGTCCTGGGCCTGCAGGTCCTGGGGGAACCCGAAACACAGGGGTTTGTACTCAAAACACGGGGGAGCTCAGTCCTGGGCCTGCAGGTCCTGGGGGACCCGAAACACAGGGGTTTGTACTCAAAACACAGGGGTTTGTACTCAAAAACCACGGGTTTGTACTCAAAAACCACGGGTTTGTACTCAAAACACTCGTTTGTCCCCAAAACACACGGGTTTGTCCCCAAAACACACGGGTTTGTCCCAAAAAACCACGGGTTTGTCCCCAAAACCCTGAGGGAGCGCGGTCCTGGGCCTGCAGGTCCTGGGGGGACCCGAAACACAGGGGTTTGTACCCAAAAACCATGGGGGAGCTCAGTCCTGGGCCTGCAGGTCCTGGGGGAACCCAAAACACACGGGTTTGTACTCAAAACACAGGGGTTTGTACTCAAAAACCACGGGTTTGTACTCAAAACACACTGGTTTGTCCCCAAAACACACGGGTTTGTACTCAAAAACCACGGGTTTGTCCCCAAAACACACGGGTTTGTACTCAAAAACCACTCATCTGTCCCCAAAACCCTGAGGGAGCTCGGTCCTGGGCCTGCAGGTCCTGAGGGAACCTGAAACACACGGGTTTGTACTCAAAAACCACGGGTTTGTACTCAAAAACCACGGGTTTGTCCCCAAAACACACGGGTTTGTACCCAAAAACCACGGGATTCTAAAGGATACGGGATCCCATAACAGGACCGTGCAGGTGTGTCCGCCAAAGCCTGCGGGTCTGGGGACTCAAAAACCACGGGTTTGTCCCCAAAAACCATGGGTTTGTCCCCAAACCCCTCAGGGAATCCCAAAGGATAACGGGGATCCCATAACGGGACCGTGCAGGTCCTGGGGCAGGAGGGGCAGCCTGGGGGCCCCAAAACACGTGGGTTTGTTCCCAAAATGCTGGGTTTACCCTAAAAACCCACAGGGGAGACGTGGGATGAGCCCTGAGGGAGCTCAGGGATGAGGAGGATCCCAGAATGGGATCACCAGACCCTGTGTTAACCTAAGGGTCCTAAAAACCCTGGGTTTGTCCCCAAATCCCACAGGGGAGGCGTGGGATGAGCCCTGAGGGACTCAGGAGGATCCCAAAGGATAACAGGGATTCAGCAATGGGATCACCAGACTCATACAGGGCCTGGGTTAACCTAAGGGTCCTAAAAACCCTGGGTTTGTCCCCAAATCCCACAGGGGAGGTGTGGGATGAGCCCTCAGGGACGATGAGGATCCCATAATGGGATCACCAGGACCTGCAGGCCCCACGGGAAGGGGCAAATATCGGAGGAGGGGTCCCAAAAAGCCTCGGTTTGCCCCCAAAAAAGCCCCATGAGAGATGCGGGGCCCACCCCCAGGGAGCTCGGGGGTCCCAAAAACGCCGTTTTTACCCCCAAAAGCCCCCGGGGGGGTCACACAGGACGTGCCCCCCCCCCAGGGGGGATTCCAGAGCTGCTCCTTCCGGGAGATCCCGGCCCCATTCCCGGGATTTGGGGGGCGGGGCCAGGGGGACGACGGAATTCCAACATCGGCCCCAAATTTGGGACCAGCGGGATCGGGGCCCTTGGGTTGGGATGGCTGGGTGGTTTTGGGGTCAGTTGGTGGTTTTGGGGTCAGATGGTGGTTTTGGGGTTGATTGGTTGGTTTTTTGGGGTTGATTGGTTGGATTTTGGGTCAGTTGGTAGGTTTGGGGTTGATTGGTTGGATTTTGGGTCAGTTGGTGGTTTTTGGGGTGGGTTGGTTGTATTTGGGGTCGGTTGGTGGGTTTGGGGTTGATTGGTTGGATTTTGGGTCAGTTGGTGTTTTTGGGGTTGGTTGGTTGGGTTTTGGGTCAGTTGGTGGTTTTTTGGGGTTGATTGGTTGGATTTGGGGTCGGTTGGTGTTTTTTTGGGATGGGTTGGTTGTTTTGGGGTCGATTTCTGGGTTGGTTTTTTTTATGTCAGGGGGTTATTTTTTGGGTCAGAGGGTTGGTTTTTGGTTGGTTTTTATGCCAGTCAGTTGGTTCCCAGGTCAGTTTTTGGGGTCAGAGAGCCATTTTTGGGGTCAGTTTTTGGGTTGGTGGGTCAGTTTTGGGGTCAGAGGGCAGGTTTTTGGGTCAGTTTTGGGGTTTCCAGGTCATTTTTGGGGTCAGAGAGCAGGTTTTGGGTCAGTTTTGTTTCCAGGTCATTTTTGGGGTCAGAGGGTGGGTTTCTGGGTCAGTTTTGGGGTTTCCAGGTCAGTTTTTGGGTCAGTTTTTGGGTTTCCAGGTCATTTCCAGGTCAGTTTTTGGGTTTCCGGGTCAGTTTTGGGTCAGAGAGCCATTTTCTGGGTCAGTTTTTGGGTTTCCAGGTCATTTTTGGGTCAGTTTTTGGGTCAGAGAGCAGGTTTTTGGGTCAGTTTTTGGGTTTCTGGGTAGTTTCCAGGTCAGTTTTGGGGGCAGGGCCCCCGGGCAGGTACCTGGTGGGGGTTCCAGTCGCTGTCGAAGATGATGACGGTGTCGGCCGACTGCAGGTTGAGCCCCAGCCCCCCGGCCCGGGTGCTGAGCAGGAAGATGAAATACTCGGAGCCCGGCTCGTTGAACGTCTTGAGCAGCATCCCCCGGTCCTCCGCCTTGGTGGTGCCTGCAGGGGGGGGACAGCGGGTCACGGGGGCTGGGGGGCCTGGGGGCTCAAGCCCCGACCTGGGGGCTCCAAACACCGGCCTGGGGGCTTCAAGCCCGGCCTGGGAGGCTCAAACCCCGGCCTGGGGCTCAAACCTCGGCCTGGGGGCTCAAACCCGGCCTGGGGCTCAAGCCCGGCCTGGGGGCTCAGAGCGGCCTGGAGGGCTCAAACCCGGCCTGGGGGCTTTGGGGGGCCTGGGGCTCAAACACTCGGCCTGGGGAGGCTCAAACCTCGGCCTGGGGCTCAAGCCCCCGGCCTGGGGCTCAAACCTCGGCCTGGGGGCTCTGGGCCTCGGCCTGGGGGCTCAAACCTCGGCCTGGGGGCTCAAACCCCGGCCTGGGGGCTTGGGGGGGAACTTTGGGGCTCAAACCCCGGCCTGGGGAGCTCAGGGAACCCTCTGGGGCTCAAACCCCGGCCTGGGGGGCTTGGGGGCCCCGGCCTGGGGCTCAAACCGCAGCCTGGGGAGCTTGAGGGGAACTGGGGCTCAAACCTCGGCCTGGGGCTCAAACACCGGCCTGGGGCTTGGGGGACCTGGGCTCAAACCAGCCTGGGGGCTGGAGAACTTCGGCCCAGGGTTTAAACCCTGGGGGGAACTTTGGGGTCCCAGGGGTTTAAACCCTGGCCTGGGGGCTCAGGGGGGAATTTTTGGGGTCCCAGGGGGTTGAACCTTGATGCCCACTTTGATATCTTGGTATCCACCTTGATATCTTGGTATCTACCTCAATATCTCGATATCTACCTCAAATCTCTACCTCAAATCCAGGAATCCCCACCCCAAATCCAGGAATCCCCGTCCCAAATCCAGGAATCCCCACCCCAAATCCAGGGACATTCCCCTTAAATCCAGGGAAACCCCTCCCAAATCCAGGAATCCCCACCCCAAATCCAGGAATCCCCCCCAACCCCGAGGAAAGCCCCCCAGGGCTCCCCACCCCACCCACCGTCCAGCCTGAGGTATTTGAAGCCCCGGTAGGCGAAATAATCCTCCATGATGGTCATGAGCGAGGTCATCTGGCAGAAGAGCAGCACTTTGTGGTTGGTGGCCCGGAGCTTGGGCAGGATCCGGTCCAGGAGCTCGAACTTGCCGGAGGCGCGGTACAAATCCAGCCTGGGGTGGGGGAAAATCGGGGTGAATCGGGGGGAAAACGGGATTTGGGGATTGTTTGAGGGGGAATCCACGGGGTCCTGGGGTTGGGGAATTCACCCTTTTACCCCCCCTATCCCCCTGGATCCCCCACTCACCCCTGCACGATCCCGCCCGTGAACCCCAAGTGCTCCGAGAAGGATTCCTGGAGTTTGGGAAGAGAGAGGGGTCAGGAACCGGCCTGGCCCTAAAAACTGCCCTAAAACACGGCCCTAAAGGGTTTGGTCCATCCCCAGGGGGTTCAGCCCCTCTGGGTTGGTTTTAGCCCCAGTTTGTCTCATGTTGGGTTTATCCCTCGCTGGGGTCACCCCCTCCACTCGGGGTCCATCCCCTGTTTGGATTTATCCTCATTTCTGGTTTATCCCAGGCTGGGCTCATCCCCTCTGGGTTTATCCCTGCTCTGGTCTATCCCAGGTTGGTTGATCCCCATTTTAGTCTATCCCACATTCATTTATCCCTGTTCTGGTCCATCCCAGATTGGTTGATCCCTGTTCTGGTCTATCCCAGGTTGTTTTATCCCCGTTCTGGTCCATCCCAGGTTGTTTTATCCCTGTTCTGGTCCATCCCAGGTTGGTTTATCCCCATTTTAGTCTATCCCACATTCATTTATCCCTGTTCTGGTCTATCCCAGGTTGTTTTATCCCTGTTCTGGTCCATTCCAGGTTGGTTTATCCCCATTTTAGTCTATCCCAGGTTGGTTGATCCCTGTTTTGGTCCATCCCAGGTGGGTTTATCCCCATTTTAGTCTATCCCACATTCATCTATCCCTGTTTTAGTCTATCCCAGGTTGGTTTATCCCTGTTTTAGTCTATCCCACATTCATTTATCCCCGTTCTGGTCTATCCCAGGTTGGTTGATCCCTGTTTTAGTCTATCCCACATTCATTTATCCCTGTTCTGGTCCATCCCAGGTGGGTTTATCCCCATTTTAGTCTATCCCAGGTTATTTTATCCCTGTTTTGGTCCATCCCAGGTTATTTTATCCCTGCTCTGGTCTATCCCAGGTTGGTTGATCCCAGTTCTGGCCGACCCCTGTCCCGGGGAGGCCCCACCTCGATGTGCTGGAACATGTAGGGGTGGTTGCAGATCTTCCTCAGCTGCATGATCGTGTTCATCAGGGTCTTGGTGCCGCCTTTGCCCTGCAGGGAGGGGCCCAGGGGGGGTTTAAAAACCCGGGATGGGGGCGGATCTCCCTCCCAGCACTCCCAGGAATCCCCCCAGAGCCGGCCCCAGCTTCTCAGGTCCCCCCGGGGCGGGAGTGGCAGAGCTGGAAAAGAGGGAATTTCCCACCTCCCGCTCTCCCTCCGGACCCAACCGACCCTTCCCCCCTTCCAGGACTTCACTCCCCTCGTGCAGCCCCCGAGGGGCCGCTCAGCCCCCCCGGGATCCACCGGGATGGCCCTCAGGGATCCCCCGGGATCCACCGGGAGGGCCCTCAGGGATCCCCCGGGATCCACCGGGATGGGGGAACCCCAAGCTCAGCCCTCCCCCCCCTTCCTTTGCCTACAAAGCAAGGGGGTTTTGCCCTCCAAAAACGGCCCCAGAGCCGCCCTGGACCCCGGAATTCCCCCCCAGTCCCCAATCCCCAATCCCCAATCCCAGAACCTTCTTGTCCTTCTCGGAGCCGTCGGTGAGCAGAACGCCCTTGGCCTGCATGTGGCGGTACAGGACGCGCTGCAGCGCAGACATGTCGCACTTGATCACGTACTCCACCTGCCAGGAGCCGGGGGGTCACACCAGAGACCCCCAGAGACCCCCAGAGCCCCCTGGGACCCCCAGAGACCCCCTGGGACCCCCAAATCCCCCCAGAGCCCCCGGGCCTGCATGTGGCGGTACAGGGCGCGCTGCAGCTGCAGACATGTCGCACTTGATCACGTGCTCCACCTGCCAGCAGCCAGGGGGTCCCAGAGACCCCAGGGACCCCTCCAAGCCCCCAGCTCCTGGGGACCAGCCTACCCGGCCCAGACTCCATGTGAGGATCCCAGGGCTGGGGAACACTAGGATGGACCCCCAGCCCCTTCCCCACCCCCAAAGGACCCCAAAACACGGACCCCTGCACTCAGAGACAAGCCCCCAGCCCCTGAGGGATCACCCAACCCCCCCCAGCAACCATTCCAGGGGAGGAAACTCCGTGGATGGACCCCCAGGGTGGGGAAGGGCAGGAAGGACCCCCAGGGCGTATCCCAGGGAGGGGGACACTGGGAGGGACCCCCAGGGTGTATCCCAGGGTGGGGAAGGGCAGGAAGGACCCCCAGGGTGGATCCCAGGGTGGGGGACAGCGGGAAGGACCCCCAGGGTGGATCCCAGGGAGGGGACAGCGGGAAGGACCCCCAGGGTGTATCCCAGGGTGGGGGACACCGGGAAGGACCCCCAGGGTGGGGAAGGGCAGGAAGGACCCCCAGGGTGGATCCCAGGGTGGGGGACACTGGGAAGGACCCCCAGGGCGTTATCCCAGGGTGGGGGACACTGGAAGGGACCCCCCCAGGTCACCTTTTCCGGGAGCTGAGCCTCCACCTCCTTCTTGAGGCGGCGCAGCAGGAAGGGGCGCAGCACCTTGTGCAGGCGGCGGATGATCAGGATCGTCTCCTCCTCGTTCAGATCCACCTGCCCAGCGGCAGGAACGTCACCAGAGGGGACCCCAGCGGGGCCCTCCTGGCCCAGAACCACCCCCAGCCCCCGATTCCCAGCGGGATCGACCCCAACAGCGGCCCCGGAGCGGGAGGGGATCGGCACCAGGAAAAGGGATCGGCACCAGGAGAGGGGATCGGCACCAGGAGAGGGGATTGGCACCAGGAAAGGGGATCGGCACCAGGAAAAGGGATTGTCCCAAGGAAAGGGGATTGGTACCAGGAAAAGGGATTGGCACCAGGAAAGGGATTGGCACCAGGAAAAGGGATTGGCACCAGGAGAGGGGACACAGCCCCTAAAGGTGGCACTGAGCCACATCCCACAGCTCCAGGGCCACTTCCAATCCATCCAGACCACGTCCCACAGCTCCAGGGCCACCTCCAACTGCTCCAGGGCCACATCCCACAGCTCCAGGGCCACTTCAAGCCCCTCCAAAGCCATTAATGGTGACACCAAGCCACATCCCACAGCTCCAGGGCCACTTCCAACCCATCCAGGGCCAATTCCAGCCCCTCCAGGGCCAATTCCAGCCCCTCCAGGTTCAATTCCAGCCCCTCCAGGTTCAATTCCAGCCCCTCCAGGGCCAATTCCAGCCCCTCCAGCGGCTCCTCCAACCCCTCCAGGGTCAATTCCAGCCCCTCCAGTGCCAATTCCAGCCCCTCCAGCAGCTCCTCCAGCCCCTCCAGGGTCAATTCCAGCCCATCCAGCGGCTCCTCCAGCCCCTCCAGGTTCAATTCCATCCCCTCCAGTGCCAATTCCAGCCCCCCCGGCCCCCCCAGGCCGCACCTTCTCCCCGGTCATGGCGAAGGGCGCGTTGAACCACTGCTCGAAGGTGCTGCAGCTCTTGAAGATGGTGGGCAGCAGGAAGTTGAGCAGGGCCCAGAGCTCGGGCAGCTTGTTCTGCAGCGGCGTCCCCGTCAGCAGCAGCCGCCGCGGGGCCACGTAGTGCGTGTTGAGCACCTGGGTCAGCTTGCAGTGGTGGTTCTTCATGCGGTGCCCCTCGTCCACGATCATGTACTTCCAGCGGATCTGCGGGATGGGACGGGAATGCTGGGGCTGGGGGGGGTGGCAGGGGGAGAGCCCCGGCCCCAGGGGGAGAGCCCCGGCCCCAGGGGGACAGCCCCGACCCCAGGGAGAGAGCCCCGACCCCAGGGAGAGCCCCGACCCCAGGGAGGCCGACCCCAGGGGGAGAGCCCCGACCCCCAGGGGGAGAGCCCCGACCCCCAGGGGGAGAGCCCCGACCCCCAGGGGGAGAGCCCCGACCCCAGGGGGAGAGCCCCGACCCCAGGGAGAGCCCCGACCCCAGGGGAGGCCCGACCCCAGGAGGCCCGACCCCCAGGGGAGAGCCTCGGCCCCAGGGAGGCCCCGACCCCGGGGGGAGAGTCCCGACCCCAGGGGGAGAGCCCCGACCCCAGGGGGGGATCCCACAGCTGGGGGGTCCCGAAATGTCCTGCAGATCCTATGGGAGACCCCTGAGCTGGGGGATCCCGAAATGTCCCACAAATCCTCTGGGAGATCCCTCAGCTGGGGAATCCCAAAATGTCCCACAGATCCTCTGGGACAGCTCTGAGCTTGGGGGATCCTGAAATGTCCCACAGATCCTCCAGGAGAGCTCTGAGCTTGGGGATCCTGAAATGTCCTACAGATCCTCCGGGAGACCCCTGAGCTGGGAGATCCCTGAGTTGGGGAGTCCCAAAATGTCCCGCAGATCCTCTGGGACAGCTCTGAGCTTGGGGATCCCAAAACATCCCACAAATCATCCAGGAGATCCCTGAGCTGGGGGATCCCGAAATGTCCCACAGATCCTCCGGGAGGTGTCCCTGAGATCCCTGAGTTGGGAGATCTGGATACACCTGGATCATCCCACAAATCCTCCAGGAGATCCCTGAGCTGGGGGATCCCCAAACATCCCACAGATCCTCTGGGAGCTCCCTGAGCTGGGAGATCCCTGAGCTGGGAGATCCCTGAGCTGGGAGATCCCCAAACGTCCCCCAGACCCTCTGGGAGGCCCCAGGGCTGACCTTGGCCAGGATGTGCTTGTCCTTGATGATGTACTCGTAGGTGGTGAGCAGCACGTTGAACTTCCCGCTCCGCAGCTGCGGCACGAAGGCGCGGCGCGCCGCCGGAGAGCCCTGGGAACGGGGCGGAATTCCAGCCGGGAATGCTGCCCCACGGGCTGGGGGGCTCCAGGGAGAGCAGGGAATGACCAAGGGAGGGGTTTTGGGGGGTTTTGGGGTTGGGATATTGAGGGTTTGGCGCCGGGAAGAGCCCTGGGAACGGGGCGGAATTCCAGCTGGGAATGCTGCCCCGCGGGCTGGGGGGCTCCAGGGAGAGCAGGGAACGACCAAGGGAGGGGGTTTGAGGGGTTTTGGGGTTGGGATGTCGAGGGGTTGGAGCCAGGAAGAACCCTGGGAATGGGACAGAATTCCAGCTGGGAATGCTGCCCCGCAGGTTGGGGGGCTCCCAGGAGAGCGGGGAATGGCCAAGAGAGGGGGTTGGGGAGTTTGGAGGTTTGGGGGGTTTTGGGGGGTTTTGGGGTTGGGATGTCGAGGGTTTGGTGCTGCTGGAGAGCCCTGGGAACGGGGTGGAATTCCAGCTGGGAATGCTGCCCCGCGGGCTGGGGGGCTCCCAGGAGAGCGGGGAATGGCCAAGGGAAGGGGTTTGGGGGTTTTTGGGGGGGTTTTGGGGTTGGGATGTTGAGGGTTTGGCGCCAGGAAGAGCCCTGGGAACGGGGCGAAATTCCAGCTGGGAATGCTGCCCCACGGGCTGGGGGGTTCCCAGGAGAGCGGGGAACGGCCAAGGGAGGGGGCTTGGGGGGTTTGGTGGGTTTTGGGGGTGTTTTGGGGTCGGGATGTCGAGGGTTCGGAGCTGGGAAGAGCCGCAGTCGCCTCGGGATAAACCCAGGATAACGGGAGGAGGGGAGGGGAGGAAGAAAGGGAAAGAAAGGACGGGGGTTTCCCGGGAAACCCCAAGGGGAGAACTCACTCACCTTGTAGGAGACCTTGACCACGGAGGGAGCCCACTTGTCGAACTCGTAGGCCCAGTTGGACAAAGTCCTGCGGGAGGAAGGGCGGGAATGCGGGAACAGGGTGGGGTTTGGGGGTTTTTGGGGGGTTTTTGGGGGGTTTCCAGGGGGCCGTTCCCGCACTCACGAGAGCGGGACGATGATGAGGAAGGGGCCGTTGATCCGCTTGTGCTCCATGAGGTACGTGATGAGGGCGATGGTCTGGATGGTCTTGCCCAGGCCCATCTCGTCCGCCAGGATCCCGTTGAGGTTGTTGTTGTAGAGGGACACGAGCCACTCCAGGCCCTTGATCTGCGGGATCGGCACCAGGGTCGGGGTCGGATCAGGGAATGGGATGGGCTTGGTTTCAGCTCCAGCTCCAGCTCCTGGTCCCGCTCCCGCTCCAGCTCATTATTCCCGTTATTCCACACCAGTTCTGGCTCATTATCCCCATGATCCCATCCCAGCTCCAAGCTGCTTATTTTTATCCCATCCCAATTCCTCATCCCCTTTATCCCATCCCAATTCCTCATTCCCTTTATCCCATCCCAATTCCTCATGCCCCTTATCCCATCCCAATTCCTCATTCCCCTCCTCCCATCCCAATTCCTCATCCCCCTTATCCCATCCCAATTCCTCATCCCCTTTATCCCATCCCAATTCCTCATTCCCTTTATCCCATCCCAATTCCTTGTCCCCACCATCCCACCTCAGCTCCAAGCTCCTGATCCCCCTTATCCCATCCCAACTCCTCATCCCCCTTATCCCATCCCAACTCCTCATCCCCCTTATCCCAATTCCTCATCCCCTTTATCCCAATTCCTCATCCCCTTTATCCCAATTCCTCATCCCCCTTATCCCATCCCAACTCCTCATCCCCCTTATCCCATCCCAATTCCTCCTCCCCACCATCCCATCTTAGCTCCAAGCTCCTGATCCTCCTTATCCCATCCCAATTCCTCATTCCCCTCCTCCCATCCCAATTCCTCATGCCCCTTATCCCATCCCAACTCCTCATCCCCCTTATCCCATCCCAATTCCTCATCCCCCTTATCCCATCCCAATTTCTTATCCCCCTTATCCCACCCCAATTCCCCATCCCCCTTATCCCAATTCCTCATCCCCCTTATCCCAATTCCTCATCCCTCTTATCCCATCCCAATTCCTCATCCCCCTTATCCCACCCCAATTCCTCATTCCCTTTATCCCATCCCAATTCCTCATCCCCCTTATCCCATCCCAATTCCTCATCCCCACCATCCCACCTCAGCTCCAAGCTCCTGATCCCCCTTATCCTATCCCAACTCCTCATCCCCCCATCCCAATTCCTCATCCCCCCCATCCCAATTCCTCATCCCCCCCATCCCAATTCCTCATCCCCACCATCCCAATTCCTCATCCCCACCATCCCACCTCAGCTCCAAGTTCCTCATCCCCCTTATCCCAACTCCTCATCCCCCTTATCCCATCCCAACTCCTCATGCCCCCCATCCCAATTCCTCATCCCTCTTATCCCATCCCAACTCCTCATCCCCCCCATCCCAATTCCTCATCCCCCTTATCCCACCCCAATTCCTCATCCCCCTTATCCCATCCCAATTCCTCCTCCCCACCATCCCACCTCAGCTCCAAGCTCCTGATCCCTGCTATCCCATCCCAACTCCTCATCCCCCTTATCCCATCCCAACTCCTCATCCACCTTATCCCACCCCAACTCCTCATCCCCCTTATCCCACCCCAAT
The DNA here is from genome assembly GCF_022539395.1 of Myiozetetes cayanensis. Classification (NCBI taxonomy): domain Eukaryota; kingdom Metazoa; phylum Chordata; class Aves; order Passeriformes; family Tyrannidae; genus Myiozetetes; species Myiozetetes cayanensis. The sequence continues at coordinate 20,044 of NW_026087672.1, read as the reverse complement.
TCCTCATCCCCTTTATCCCATCCCAACTCCTCATCCCCCTTATCCCATCCCAATTCCTCATCCCCCTTATCCCATCCCAATTTCTCATCCCATCCCAATTCCTCGTCCCCACCATCCCACCTCAGCTCCAAGCTCCTTATCCCCACTATCCCATCCCAACTCCTCATCCCCCTTATCCCAATTCCTCATCCCCCTTATCCCATCCCAATTCCTCATCCCCCTTATCCCATCCCAACTCCTCATCCCCCTTATCCCATCCCAATTCCTCAGCCCCTTATCCCATCCCAATTCCTCATTCCCTTTATCCCATCCCAACTCCTCATGCCCTCCATCCCAACTCCTCATCCCCCCCATCCCAACTCCTCATCCCCCAATCCCAACTCCTCATCCCCCATCCCACCTCACTCCTCCCCTCCTCTCCCTGCCCGGCCCGGCGTTCCCACTGCTCCCCCATTCCCATCCCACCATTCCCAGCATTCCCAGCATTCCCAGCCCCCGATTCCCGGCGTTCCCACACCTGGTACTGCTTGAGGACGCCGTTGACCATGAGGGCCGACTGTTTGTCCACGCGCTCGGTGACGGCGTGGGCCACGGCGTAGTAGGACTGGAGCCCCCGCGCCAGCGCCTGCGACACCCCGTACTCGTCATCCACGTCCTGCTTGGCATTCCTGGGGGAAAAAATGTGGGATATGGGGGGCTCAGGGAGGGACAGACACCCCGTACTCGTCATCCACGTCCTGCTTCGCATTCCTGGGGGGAAAACAGGGCTCAGGGACCGGGAATGGGGGATGAGACACCCCGTACTCGTCATCCACGTCCTGCTTGGCATTCCTGGGGGGAAAAATGTGGGATATGGGGGGCTCAGGGAGGGACAGACACCCCGTACTCGTCATCCACGTCCTGCTTGGCATTCCTGGGGGAAAACACCGGGAATGGGGGGCTCAGGAAAAAGGGAGGTGAGAAAGATGATCCTGGTGAGGGAATTCCTGCTGGGATGACCCTGATGGGGCAATTCCTGTTGGGATGATCCCGGTGAGGGAATTCCTGGTGGGATGACCCCAGTGAGGGAATTCCTGTTGGGATGACCCTGATGGGGCAATTCCTATTGGGATGATCCCAGTGAGGGAATTCCTGCTGGAATGACTCTGATGGGGCAATTCCTGTTGGGATGATCCCAGTGAGGGAATTCCTGGTGGGATGATCCTGATGGGGGAATTCCTGTTGGGATGACCCAGATGGGAGAATTCCTGTTGGGATGACCCCAGTGAGGGAATTCCTGCTGGGATGACCCTGATGAGGTTTTCCCGATGAATTTCAGGGCTGTTTTCGGGAACAGCCGGGAAAAGCCGGGCCGGGAGGGAAAGGGGGCCGGGAATGGGGGGAGCAGGAAAAGCAGGAGAGGGAGGGAAGGGCTCACTCGATGATGTGCCGGGCGTCCACCTCGGACACGTCGTCGCTGTCGGGGTCCGGGATCTTCTTCTTCTCCTCCACCACGGGCAGCGCGGGCTGCGCCGGCTGCGGCTGCTCCTCCTCCTCCTCCTGCGGCACACGGGCCGGGAATGCCGGGAATGCCGGCACACGGGGCCGGGAATGCCGGGAATGCCGGGGGGAATCCACCCCGGGGCCCCTCCCACCCCTCGGATTCCCCCCCTTGGAATGGGGACGGAAACCAGGAGCTCCCAGAGGGAGTTCCCGAAACCCTCGGCACCAGGAGCCCCTTTTGTCCTGCTGCTTTGTTCCACCTTCACATCCCGGTTTGCCCCGTTTTCCACACCTTTCTTCCCAGTTTTTTAATGTTATTCCACTCGCTTTTACCACATTTTACCCTATTTTCTTATCCCCACTTTATCCCACGTTTTGATTCCGTTCTATCCCGTTGCTTCATCCCATTTCTACCCCCACTTCATCCAAACTTTTTAATGCCCTTTTTCCAGCTCTTTCGTTCCACTCCACTTTTATCCCGTTTCATTCTAATGTTTCATCCCACTTTATCCCAGAGCTCAGTTCTGTTTTACCCTACACTTCAATCCCCTTTTACCCCACAATTCAAACCCTTTTTATCCCCCAGCTCAATCCCATCTTACCCCACAGTTCAAACCCTTTTTACCCCACAATACAAACCCTTTTTACCCCACACTTCAATCCCCCTTTACCCCACAGTTCAATCCCTTTTTATCTCACAGTTCAACCCCTTTTTATCCCACACTTCAATCCCCCTTTACCCCACAGTTCAAACCCTTTTTATCCCACAGCTCAATCCCCCTTTACCCCACAATTCAAACTCTTTTTATCTCACATTTCAATCTCCCTTTACCCCACAATTCAAACCCTTTTTATCTCACATTTCAATCTCCCTTTACCCCACACTTCAATCCTTTTTTACCCCACAGCTCAATCCCTTTTTACCCCACAGTTCAAACCCTTTTATCCCACAGTTCAAACCCTTTTCATCCCACAGTTCAAACCCATTTTACCCCACAGCTCAAACCCTTTCCATCCCACACCTCAATCCCATTTTACCCCACTCTATTTTCCCATCTAACGCCCTTTACCCCGCTCCATCCCGTTTTTTTTGAGGTGCCACCCAGCTGTTGCTGAGCTCGGCTCTTTCCTGTCCTTCCCAAGCATTCCCAGCGGGAATGTCCCAGCGGGGCGGGGCAGGACCCCCCTCAGGACCCCCCTCAGGACCCCCCTCACCTCCTCCTCCTCCTCGGAGCCGCTCTCCTCGCTGTCGGAGCGCGGGGCCACCTCGTACCTGCGGGCACAGGAATCCCAGATGGCACTCCCAGCCTCCCAATCCCTCCTGGGGCCAGCATTCCCAGTCCCCTCATTCCCATTCCCATTCCCACTCCCAGTCTCTCATTCCCCCATCTCCAGCACCAGTGTTCCCATCTCTGGCATTCCCAGCCCCCATTCCCTTTCCCATCTCCAGCATTCCCAGGACCCTCGTTCCCATTTCCAGCCCCTCATTCCCTCCTAGCCCCCCATTCCCATTCCCAGCCCCCCACTCCCATCTCCAGCCCCCCACTCCCATCTCCAGCCCCCCATTTCCAACTCCAGCATTCCCAGCCCCCCATCCCCATTCCTGTCCCACATCCCCATTCCAGCCCATCCCCATTCCCAGCCCCCATCCCCATTCCCGTCCCGCATTCCCAGCCCCTATCCCCATTCCCATCCCCATTCCCAGCCCCAGCCCCATCCCCATCCCCATCCCCATTCCCAACCTCCCATCCCATTCCCATCCCTATCCCCATTCCCAGCCCATCCCATTCCCATCCCACATTCCCAGCCCCCTATCCCCATTCCCATCCTATATTCCCATCCCCATGCCCATTCCCATCCCCGTCCCCATTCCCATCCCCATCTCATTCCATCCCCATTCCCAGTCCCCATCCCGTTCCCATCCTATTCCCATTCCCATACCCATACCCATTCCCAGCCTCCATCCCGTTCCCATCCCCCTCCCGTCCCGCATTCGACCCCGTTCCATCCCGTTCCACCCCCATTCCCATCCCCGTTCCCACCCCCATTTCCCATCCCGTTCCTGTCCCGCATTCCCAGTACCCCAATCCCCATTCCCATCCCCATTCCCATTCCCATCCCCATTCCCACTCCCCCATCCCCGTTCCCATCCCGCTGCCCACCCGGGTTCATCTCCAGCCAGGCCTCGAGCTCCCAGCCCTCCATCCCCATTCCCATCCCACATTCCCAGCCCCATTCCCGTCCCGCTGCCCACCCCGGGTTCATCTCCAGCCAGGCCTCGAGCTGCCCGGCCTTGGGCGCGTCCGTGCCCGTCAGGATCTTCCCGCTCTCCACGTGGATCACCTTCACCGGCAGGTCGCTCATCTGGCTCGTCTCATCCAGCGGCTGCGGCACCGGGAATCGCAGGGGGTGGAAACCGGGAATTGCAGGGGTTGGGAACCGGGAATTGGAGCAGGGATTGGGGGTTGGGAACCGGGAATCGCAGGGGTTGGGAATTGGGAATGGGAGCAGGAATTGGGGGTTGGGAGCCGGGAATCGCAGGAGTTGGGAATTGGGAACCGGGAATTGCAGGGGTTGGGGGTTGGGAACCGGGAATTGCAGGGGGTGGGAACCAGGAATTGCAGGGGTTGGGAACCGGGAATGGCAGGGATTGGGAACCAGCCATCGCAGGGGGTGGGAATTGGGAACCGGGAATGGGAACAGGGATTGGGGGTTGGGAGCCGGGAATTGCAGGGATTGGGAACCGGCAATCGCAGGGGTTGGGGGTTGGGAGCCGGGAATTGGAGCAGGGATTGGGAATTGGGAACCGGGAATGGCAGGGATTGGGGATTGGAGCAGGGATTGGAGGTTGGGAGCCAGGAATTGCAGGGGTTGGGAACCGGGAATTGCAGGGGTTGGGGGTTGGGAACTGGGAATTGCAGGGATTGGAAACCGGGAACTGCAGGGATTGGGAACTGGGAACTGCAGGGATTGGGGGCTGGGAACCAGGAATCGCAGAGGTTGGGGATTGGAGTAGGGATTGGGAATGGAAGCAGGGATTGGGGGTTGGGAATTGGAGCAGGGATTGGGGATTGGAGCAGGGATTGGGGGTTGGGGATTGGAGCAGGAATTGGGAATGGAGCAGGGATTGGGGATTGGAGCAGGGATTGGGATTGGAGCAGGGATTGGGGATTGGGAATTGGAGCAGGGATTGGGAATGGGAGCAGGGATTGGGGGTTGGAGCAGGGATTGGAGGTTGGGGATTGGAGCAGGGATTGGGATTGGAGGCAGGGATTGGGGGTTGGGAATTGGAGTAGGGATTGGGGGTTGGGAATGGGAGCAGGGATTGGGAATTGGAGCAGGGATTGGGGGTTGGGAATGGGAGCAGGGATTGGGGATTGGGAATTGGAGCAGGGATTGGGAATGGGAGCAGGGATTGGGGGTTGGAGCAGGGATTGGAGGTTGGGGATTGGAGCAGGGATTGGGGATTGGGAATTGGAGTAGGGATTGGGATTGGAGCAGGGATTGGGGATTGGGAATTCCCATCCCGGGGGGAGGAACCCGCACTCACCTCCCCGTCGGGGCCGATGGCCGGGGCCTGACCCTCGGCGTTCTCCGCCTTCTGCGGGGACAGCGGGGCAGGGAGAGGAGCGGGAACGGGAGGAGGAGGAAGGAAAAGGAAGAGAAAGAGGAAAAAAAGCCAAAAAAAGACAAAAAAGGAAGGAAAGAGAAGCTCAGCCCGGTCGGCAGCCCCGGAGCTCCCTCTGGGAGCCGCTCCCGGCGCCCTTCCCGGGGCTGCTCCTTCCTCCTTCCTCCCACCTTCTTCTTCTTCTTCTTCTTCTTCTCCTTGGCCACCTGGGCCGCCTTGTGCTGCCTCACCAGCTCCGTCAGGTTGGCCACGTACTCGTCCGTCTGCTGCAGCAGGTAGGCCAGGCGCTTGTCCTTCTTCTGGTCGATCAGCTTGCGGTACCCCTCCTCATCCTCGGCCTGGGGACAGCCCTGGGGTCACCTGGGGTACACCCTGAACTCCCCCCTCCTCATCCTCGGCCTGGGGACAGCCCTGGGGTCACCTGGGGTACACCCTGAACTCCCCCCTCCTCATCCTCAGCCTGGGGACAGCCCTGGGGTCACCTGGGATCCACCCTGAGCCCCTGGGGTCACCTGGGACACACCTGGGATACACCTGAGCCCCTGGGATACACCTGGGGTACACCCTGAGCCCCTGGGGTACACCCTGAACCCCTGGGATACACCTGGGGTACACCCTGAACTCCCCCCTCCTCATCCTCGGCCTGGGGACAGCCCTGGGGTCACCTGGGGTACACCTGGGGTACACCTGAGCCCCTGGGATACACCTGGAATCCACCCTGAACACCCTCATCCTCGGCCTGGGGACAGCCCTGGGATCCACCTGGAATCCACCCTGAGCCCCTGGGACACACCTGGGGTCACCTGGGATACACCCTGAACACCCCCCTCCTCATCCTCGGCCTGGGGACAGCCCTGGGGTCACCTGGGGTACACCTGAGCCACTGGGATACACCTGGGGTACACCCTGAACATCCCCCTCCTCATCCTCAGCCTGGGGACAACCCTGGGGTCACCTGGGACACACCTGGGGTACACATTGAGCCCCTGGGACACACCTGGGGTACACCCTGACCCCCTGGGGTCACTGGGACACACCTGGGACACACCCTGAGCCCCTGGGACACCCCTGGGAACACCCTGAGCCCCTGGGATCACCTGGGACACACCTGGGACACACCCTGAGCCCCTGGGACACCCCTGGGAACACCCAGAGCGCATCCCGGCCACCCCGTGCAGAGGAGGAAGAATCCCCCCCCAAATCCCACCCCGTGGGCCCTCCCCCTCACCCCACGGAGCAGAGGAGGGTCCCCTGACCCCCCCTCGATGCCCCTGAGCCCCCAGGCCCTCCCTTTTTCCCCCTTTTTCCCCTTTTTCCCCCCGTTTCCCGACCATGAGGCGTCGCATCCGCTCCTTCTCGATGCGCTCGTTCTCCTTCTTCTGCTCGCGCTCGGTGTTGGCGTGGTACGTGGCCACCGCCTTGGTCAGCTTCTGGATCTTCCCGCTCACGCTCCGGTGGTACTCCTTGAAGTCCTTGGCGTGCTGCAGGATGCTGTTGAGGTATTCCTGGGGGGGGGGGGAAAAAACACCGGGACAGGGGCGTTGGCACCGGGGCTGGGGGGGATCGGCGGTCACTGGGGGGTCCCAATGGTCACTGGGTGGCCCCAACAGGCACTGGGTGGTCCCAATGGTCACTGGGTGGTCCCAATGGTCACTGGAGGGTCCCAACTGTCACTGGGGGGTCCCAATGGTCACTGGGTGGCCCCAACAGGCACTGGGTGGTCCCAATGGTCAGTGGAGGGTCCCAATGGTCACTGGGTGGCCCCAACAGGCACTGGGTGGTCCCAATGGTCAGTGGGTGGTCCCAATGGTCAGTGAAGGGTCCCAATGGTCAGTGGAAGGTCCCAATGGTCAGTGGAGGGTCCCAATGGTCACTGGGTGGCCCAAATGGTCACTGAAGGGTCCCAATGGTCACTGAAGGGTCCCAATGGTCAGTGGAGGGTCCCAATGGTCACTGGGTGGCCCCAATGGTCACTGAAGGGTCCCAATGGTCACTGGGTGGCCCCAATGGTCAGTGGAGGGTCCCAATGGTCACTGGGTGGCCCCAATGGTCACTGAAGGGTCCCAATGGTCACTGGAGGGTCCCAGTGGTTGTTGGGAGAGTCCCAACAGGTCATTGGGTGGTCCCAAAGTTATTGCAGGGTCCCAACAGGTATTGGAGGATCCCAAAGTCATTGGAGAGTTCCAATTGTTATTGGGTGATCCCAACAGTCACTTCAGGGTCCCAACAGTCACTTCAGGGTCCCAACAGTCACTTCAGGGTCCCAACAGCCATTGGGTGGCCCCAAAGCCATTGGAGAATCCAAACATGCATTGGAGCGTCCCAGTAGTTACTGGGCGGTCCCAAGGTCGTTGGAGGATCCCAAAACCATTGGGCGATCCCAAGAGTCGCTGAACGGTCCCAATGCTCACTGGGTGGTCCCAACACCCACCCCCAAACCCTTCCCCACCATCACCCACCCCCCTCAGCCACCACCACCCAACCCAGAGTCGACCTCCAACCCCTCCCTCTGCCCCAAAAATCCCCCCTCCTGCCCTCTCCACCCCAAAAATGCCCCCTCCACCCCAAAAATCCCCCCCAAACCGGGGCAGACCTGGTGCTTCTGGCGGCGCTTGCGCTCCTGCTCGATCTTCTGCTGCTTCTCCAGCTTCTCGGTGATGCGGGCCTCGCGCAGCGACTGCCGCTTGCTGCGCTTGTACGCCTTGGCGTTGAGCGCCGTCTCCAGCGCCGTGTCCCGCCGCATGCACACCACCACCTCCTGCCGCAGCTGTGCCGGGGAACGGGATCAGACCCCAGGAAAGTGGGATCAGACACGGGATTGTGGGGGATCAGCCCCCAGGGAATGTGGGATCAGCCATGGGATCGTGGGGGATCAGCCCCAGGGAATGTGGGATCAGCCATGGGATCGTGGGGGATCGGCCCTCGGGAATGTGGGATCAGCCATGGGATACGTGGGGATCAGCCCCAGGGAATGTGGGATCAGCCATGGGATCGTGGGGGATCGGCCCCCGGGGAATGTGGGATCAGCCATGGGATCGTGGGGGATCAGCCCCCGGGGAATGTGGGATCAGCCATGGGATCGTGGGGGATCAGCCCCCAGGGAATGTGGGATCAGCCATGGGATCGTGGGGGATCAGCCCCCGGGGAATGTGGGATCAGCCATGGGATCGTGGGGGATCAGCCCCCAGGGAATGTGGGATCAGACATGGGATCGTGGGGGATCAGCCCCAGGGAATGTGGGATCAGACACGGCCTCGGGAACACGGGATCAGCCCCCGGGAAAACAGGATCAGCCCCAGGGAAAATGGGACCAGCCACGGCCTCGGGAAAACGGGATCAGCCACAGGATCACGTGGGATCAGCCCCCCGGGAATGTGGGATCAGCCCCCGGGAAATGTGGGATCAGACAGGGGAGAATGTGGGATCAGACACGGGATCGTGTGGGATCAGCCCCCGGGGGAATGTGGGTGGGATCAGCCCCCAGGGAATGTGGGATCAGACAGGGGGGAATGTGGGATCAGCCCCAGGGAAAACGGGACCAGCCACGGCCTTGGGAAAATGGGATCAGCCACCGGGGAATGTGGGATCAGACAGGGGGGAATGTGGGATCAGACACGGCCTCAGGAACACGGGATCAGCCCCTGGGGAATGTGGGATCGGCCCCCAGGGAATGTGGGATCAGACAGGGGGGAATGTGGGATCAGACACGGCCTCAGGAACACGGGATCAGCCCCTGGGGAATGTGGGATCGGCCCCCAGGGAATGTGGGATCAGACAGGGGGGAATGTGGGATCAGACACGGCCTCAGGAACACGGGATCAGCCCCCAGGGAAACGTGGGATCAGTCCCCGGGAACATGGTAACAGCCATGAGATTGTGTGGGATCAGCCCCCAGGGAAACGGGATCAGCCACGGCCTTGGGAAAATGGGATCAGCCTCCAGGGGAATGAGGGATCAGTCACAACCCAGGGAATGTGGGATCAGCCCCCCCAGGAAAAGGGGATCAGCCCCCGGATCATGTGGGATCAGCCCCCAAGGGAATGTGGGATCAGCCCCAACCCGGGGGGAATGTGGGATCAGCCACGGCCCCAGGGAATGTGGGATCAGCCCCCAGGGGAACACAGATCAGCCACGCCCCCCGCGGCATTCCCAACGCCATTCCCAGTGCCATTCCCAGAGCCATTCCTGGCCATTCCCAGCACCATTCCCAGCACCATTCCCGGCCATTCCCAGAGCCATTCCCAGAGCCATTCCCAGCCATTCCCGGCACCCACCTGGCGCTGGAAGTTGAGCAGGCGCAGGGCCTTGAGCTCGATGGTGGCTTTGGTGCGCAGGTCCCCGGCCAGGGAGCCGGGCAGGTTCTCCAGCTCCTGGATGCGGTGGGCGATGCGGGCCTGGAGCCTGAGGGGGGGGGGGAGGATTTCGGGATGAGTTCGGCTCCCCTCCCACCCTGGATCCCAGCTGGGGGCAGGAGGAGGGCACTGGGAACACTGGGATGGGTTTTGGGGACACAGATATGGATGGGCCAGGGGAGGGCCAGGAGGAAACTCCCAAGGAAAAGGAACCCCCCGCTCGTCCCCCTGGATCTCAGGAATGGGGAAAAGGGGATGGGGGCACCCCTGGAATCCCCTGAACCCTGTCCCCACCCGTACTCCCTGGAATCCTTGCATCCCTCTATGTCCCACCTGTACTCCCTGGAATCCCCATGTGTCCCCCTGTATTCCCTGTATTCCCAGTTCCCCCTGTGTCCCCCCTGTTCTCCCTGTATTTCCTGATACCCCTGTCCCACCTGTATCCCCTGGAATCCTCATGTCCCCTCTGTACTCCCTGCATTCCCAACTCCCCCCATGTCCCACCTGTATCCCCGGCTCCCTTGTGCCCCACCTGTATTCCCTGGAATCCCCATGTCCCCCCTGTACTCCCTGTATTCCCTGTATTCCCCTTGTCCCCCTTGTCCTCCCTGTATTCCCTGATCCCCGTGCCCCACCTGTACTCCCTGTATTCCCTGGAATCCCCCTGTCCCCCCCATATCCCCGTGTCCCCCCTGTCCTCCCAGCTCCCCGTGCCCCACCTGTCCTCCCTGTATTTCCTGTGTCCCCCCTGTATTCCCGGGAATCCCCATGTCCCCCCTGTATCCTCTGTATTCCCCGTGTCCTCCCTGTATTCCCTGGAATCCCCGTGTTCCCCCCTGTATTCCCTGGAATCCCGGTGTCCCCCCGTGTCCCCCCTGTCCCCACCTGTACTCCCTGTATCCCCTGTATTCCCTGTAATCCCCATGACCTGGTGCTTCTGGCGGCGCTTGCGCTCCTGCTCGATCTTTCTGCTGCTCTCCAGCTTCTCGGGTGATGCGGAGCCTCGCGCAGCGGCTGCCGCTGCTGCGCTTGTACGCCTTGGGCGCTGGCGCCGTCTCCAGCGCCTCGCGCCTCACGCATGCACACCACCACCTCCTGCCGCAGCTGTGCCGGGAACGGGATCAGACCCCAGGAAAGTGGGATCAGGCACGGCCTTGTGGGGATCAGCCCCTGTGGAATGTGGGATCAGCCATGGGACCGTGGGGGATCAGCCCCCAGGGGAATGTGGGATCAGCCATGAGGATCGTGGGGGATCGGCCCCCGGGGGAATGTGGGAGTCAGCCACGGACCTCAGAACGGGGATCCAGCCCCGGAGAAAAGTGGGACCAGCTTAGGGAATCGTGGGGGATCAGACCACCGGCCCTCGGGCACGGGATCAGCCATGGGACCGTGGGGATCAGCCCCCGGGGAATGTGGGGATCAGCCATGGATCGTGGGGGATCAGCCCCTCAGGAAAGCGGGATCGAACGGCCACGTGAGACACAGGATCAGCCCCAGGGAATGTGGGATCGGCCACCGGGATCGTGGGGGATCAGCCTCGGGAATGTAGGATCAGCCCCGGGATCGTGCGGCATCAGCCCCCGGGAATGTGGGGACTCGTGACACTGCCTCAGAGAGACACGTAGGATCAGCCTCGGAGAGATGCGGGGATCAGCCCCAGGGGGAATGGGACCAGCCACGTCTCGGGAAGACGGGGTCAGACCACGGGATCACGGGGGGATCGGCTCCCCGGGGAATGTGGGATCGGCCCCCTGGGGAATGTAGGATCAGACAGGGGAGAATGGGATCAGACATCGATCGTGTGGGATCAGCCCTCGGGGAATGTGGGTGGGATCAGCCAGGCGGGAATGTGGGATCAGACAGGGGAATGTGGGATCAGCCCCAGGGAAAACGGACCAGCCACGGCCTTGGGAAAATGGGATCAGCCACCGGGAATGTGGGATCAGACGTGGGGAATGTGGGATCAGACACGTCTCAGGAACGCGGGGGATCAGACCCAGGAAATGTGGGATCGGCCCCAGGGAATGTGGGCTGACAGGGGGAATGGGATCAGACACGGCCTCGGGATGCTACGTGGATCAGCCCGGGGAATGTGGGATCGGGCACAGGGAGATGTGGGATCAGACCCCAGGGAATGTAGGATCAGCCCCTGGAAACACGGGATCAGCCCCAGGAAAGCGGGATCATCGCCACAGGAATCACATGGGATCAGCCCCGGAGAAAAGGGATCAGCCACAGGAGTCATGTAGGATCAGCCCTGGGGACATAGAGGATCAGCCACAACCCTAGGAATGTGGGATCAGCCCTAGGAAAAGGGAATCAGCCACACGGGATCGGTGAAGATCAGCCCCAGGGAGAACAGGATCAAGGCCACGGGATCGTGCTGGATCAGCCCTTGGAAAACACAGGATCAGCCATGCCCTGCGGCATTCCCAATGTCATTCCGGCCATTTCCTGGCCATTCCCACGGCCATTCCCGGCACCCACCTGGCGCTGGAGAGTTGGCCAGGCGCAGGGCCAGCCCAGGCTGCGATGGTGGCTTTGGTGCGCAGGTCCCCGGCCAGGGCCGGGCAGGTTCTCCAGCTCCTGGATGCGGTGGGCGTGCGGGCCTGGAGCCTGAGGGGGTGGGGAGGATTGCGCGATGAGTTCGGCTCCTCCCACCTGGATCCCAGCAGGGGCTAGGAGGAGGGCACTGGGAACACTGGGATGGGTTTTGGGGACACAGATATGGATGGGGCCAGGGGAGGCCAGGAGGAAACTCCCAGGAAAGGAACCCCGCTGTCCGATCTCAGGACAAAGGGATGAGGCACCCCTGGAGGCTGGGTTCGGGCGCCTCCTGGGCAAGATCCCAGAATCCTGCTCCCCAGGACCGGAATCCCTAGACCTGTCCCCACCCGGTACTCCTGGGTCTCACATCCTCGGTCCCACCTGTGCTCCTGGAGTCCCCTGAACCCTGTCCCCACCGTGCTCCTGGAATCCTTGTCCATCCTCTATGTCCACCTGTCCTGAGTCCGGACCCTGTCCCACCCGTGCTCCTGGAATCCTCGCGTCCTGCGTCCCACCTGTCCTCCCTGGAATCCCCTATGTGCCCTGTGCTCCCTGTATTCCCAGTTCCCCGTGTCCCCCTGTTCTCCCTGTGTTCTCTGATGCCCCTGTCCCACCTGTACCCCCTGGAATCCCATGTCCCTCTGTAGCCTCCTGCATTCCCAACTCCCCCATGTCACCTGTATCCCCGGCCCCTTGTGCCCCACCTGCATTCCCTGGAATCCCATGTCCCCCTGTGCTCCTGTATTCCTGTATTCCCTTGTCCCACTTGTCCTCCCTGTATTCCCTGATCCCCGTGCCCCACCTGCACTCCCTGTATTCCTGGAATCCCCTGTCCCCCCATATCCCGTGTCCCCCTGTCCTCCCAGCTCCCCGTGCCCCACCTGTCCTCCCTGTATTTCCTGTGTCCCCCTGTGTTCGGGAATCCCCATGTCCCCTGTATCCTCTGGTATTCCCCGTGTCCCCCCTGTATTCCGGAATCCTGGTGTTCCCTGTGTCCTGTCCCACCTGTCCCTGTATTCTCTGGAATCCCTGTATCCTGTGCCCTGTATTCCCTGGAATCTCACGTGTCCCCCTGTATTCCCTGTTCCCCGTGTCCCACCTGTATCCTGTATTCCTGGAATCCCTGTCCCCTGTCACCTGCTCCCTGTATTCTCCTGTAATCCCTGTGCCCCGTATCCCGTGTCCCCCCTGTGTTCTGGAATCCCGTGTCCCCCCTGTATTCCTGTATTCCCTGACCCCGTATCCCTGTTCCCCCGCTGTCCCCACCTGTACTCCTGTGTTCCTGGAATCCCCCATATCCCACGTGTCCCCCTGTCCCCACCTGTCGCCCCCTGTATTCCCTGTACTCCTGTATTCTCTGGAATCTCTGTGTCCCCCATGTCCCCACCGTGTTCCTGTAATCCCACATGTCCCCCCTGTATTCCTGTATTCCCCATATCCCCCGTGTCCCCACCTGTAGCTCCCTCTCCTGCAGGATCTCCACGGGTCGAGGCGCGCGCGGTTTCTGGATGGGGTGATCCTGTTCTGCCTATGGGGCAGGCGGGCTGCGCTGCTGCCCCGGGAGGGCGGGGGTCCTAGGACGCCGCGGCGCACCGCGGGGCGGGGGCGGGCCCAGCGGGGGGCGGCAGCAGCTTCTGGGGGGCCCCGCCCGGCGCCGCCCCCGACAGCGGCCCTGGGGGGACGGGAGAGGGGAGTGAGGGGGGACGGCTCCCCACGCTCCCCCCTGAGCGCGGTTATGGGGGTGGGATTTACCCCCAGAGCCCCCAAAAAGCCCTGATTCCCTAAAAAACAGTAGTTATTTGGTCGGAAATTGACCCCACGTACCCAAAAACCAGCAGTTATCTGGCTGGAAATTAAACACCAAATCCCCGAAAATCAGCAATTATATGGCTGGAAATTAAACCCCAAATCTCTAAAAAACAGCAGTTATCTGGCTGGAAATCAGCCCCACGTGCCCAAAAATCAGCAGTTATCTGGTTGGAAATTAAACCCAAATCTCTAAAAATCAGCAGTTATCCAGCTGGAAATTAAACCCCAAATCTCTAAAAATCAGCAGTTATCCAGCTGGAAATTAAACCCCAAATCTCTAAAAATCAGCAGTTATCCAGCTGGAAATTAACCCCAAATCCCTGAAAATCGTCAGTTATCCAGCTGGAAATTAACCCCACGTGCCCAAAAATCAGCAGTTATCTGGCTGGAAATTAAACCCCAAATCCCTGAAAATCGTCAGTTATCTAGCTGGCAATTAACCCCAAATCCCTGAAAATCGTCAGTTATCTAGCTGGCAATTAACCCCACGTGCCTAAAAAACAGCAGTTATCTGGCTGGAAATTAAAACCCAAATTCCTGAAAATCAGCAGTTATCCAGTTGGAAATTAACCCCACGTGCTCAAAAATCAGCAGTTATATGGTTAGAAATTAAACCCCAAATCCCTGAAAATCATCAGTTACCCAGCTGGAATTTAACCCCACGTCCCCAAAAATCAGCAGTTATATGGCTGGAAATTAAAACCCAAACCCCTGAAAATCAGCAGTTATCCAGTTGGAAATTAACCCCAAATTCTCCCTAAAAAACTCCAGTTGTTTGGTTGGAAATTTATCCCCCAGATCCCTAAGAACCACCAGTTGTTTGACTGGAATTTACCCCCCAGTTCCCTAAAAACAGCAGTTATTTGGTTTGAAATTAACTCCAAATCCCTAAAAAACACCACTTGCTTGGTTGGAAATTAAGCCCCAAAACTCCAGTTACTCGGTTGGAAATCAACCCCCAAATCCCTGGAAAACTCCAGTTATTTGGCTGGACGTTTATGTTTATCCCCCTTTCCCCAAAACTCCAACTATTTGATTGGAAATTCCCCCCCCCCAAAAAAAATCCTCCAGTTATTTGGCTGGAACTCAACCCCAATTCCCAAAAAAACTCCAATCCTTTGGCTGGAACCCTGGAATTCCCTTTGGTCCCACCCCCCCAAGCTCAGCCCTTGCTGGCGGATCTGGGCTGAATTCCCAGGATTTTGGGTCTCACCTTCGGGCCAGGGCTTGGGGGGGCCCCCGGGGGGCTGTCCCGGCATTCCGGGGGGAACTCCTGAGGGTCCGGGCGGGGGCATGTTGGGCCCTCCCATCCCTGGGAATTCCCAGAGAGCAGGGAAACAAAAACAGAAGAGGAAAATCCCGTGAGAAGGCCAATTCCCAGGGGAGATTCCCGGTGGGGATGGAGGAGGAGGAGGAGGTCACCCGGCAGGGAACGGGATGAGCTTCTGGAGGCCCTTCCCGGGGATATTCCGGGATGGAACGGGAAGAGCTCTCCTTGGATCCCCCATCCCAATTTGCCCCCATCCAAATTGCCCCCAAGTCCCTCTGGATCCCCCATTCCCATTGCCCCCAGGTTCTCCTCCACCCCATTTTCCCCCCAGATCCCCTATTCCCATGTCCCCCAGTTCCTCCCACCCCACCATCCCCTCAGATCCCCCATCCCCACCTCCCCCAGATCTCCCCTCACCCCATTTTCCCCCAGATTCCCCACATTCCCCGGCTCCCCCACATTCTCCCCCATCCCCATTTCCCCAGTTCTCCCCCACCCCATTCTTTCCCCAGGTTCTCCCCACCCCATTTCCCATTCCCCATGTTCCCCAGGTTCTCTCCCACCCATTCCCCCCAGATCCCCCATCCCATTTCCCCCAGGTTCTCCCCACCCATTTCCCCCCGATTCCCCATGTGCCCCAGGTTCTCCCCACCCTTTCCCCCGCCCATGTTCCCAGGTTCTCCCCACCCCATTTCCCCAATTCCCCCACTTCCCCAGATCTCCCCCATCTCCCCATTCCACCTCCCCAGGTTCTCCCCACCCCATTTTCCCCGATTCCCACCTCCCAGTTCTCCCCACCCCATTTCTCCCCAGTTCCCCACTTTCCCCAGTCCTCCCCCAGTCCTCCCCACCCCACTCTCCCCCAGGTTCTCCCACCCCATTTCCCCCGGCTTCCCACCCCCAGTTCTCCCCACCCCATTTCCCCAGTTCCCACCTCCCCAGTTCTCCCCACCCCATTTTCCTCCCCATCCCCATGTTGCCCCAGTTCTCCCCACCCATTTCCCCAATTCCCCATGTCCCCCAGATTCTCCCCACCCCATTTTCCCCCCAGATTCCCCACGTTCGCCCCAGGTTCTCCCCACCCCATTTTCCCCCCAGATCTCCCCATTTTCCCCCAGATTCTCCCCCACCTCCGTGCCCCCTCACCGTGGGGCCTGGAGTACCCGGTGGCGGTGCCGCGCTCGGCGGCTCCGGCGGCTGCGGCGTCGGCGCTGCCCGGCGGGCGGGGCGGGGCAGCGCGCTGGGGATCTGGGGCTGCATCCCGGGCAGGGGCCGCTTGCCCTGCACGGCCACCTGGAGGTGCTCGGGCAGGGGCTGCCCCGCGCCAGCAGCTTGTAGGCCATGATCTGCGCCGCAGCTGGTGCAGCTGCGCGCGTTGAACGGAGACGGCCCCGGCCCCCGGGCCCAGCGACGGCGCCTCCGCCCCGGCCCCCGCCCCGCCGCCCTCCAGGGACCCCCGAGCCGCCCCGAGCCCTCGAGGGCCGTTGGACGGCACCGGGCTGGAGGCGTGCTCGGAACCGCCCAGCGGGGACGGGTACCCTGCGGGGAGAGGGGACATGGAGGGGCTGGAGGGGATGGGGAGATCTCACACCCCCAGGTGCAGGGGGGGGTGGGGGGATGGGATCAGCCCCCCAGATCCAGGGGTCAGTGGAGGGGATGGGATCAGCCCCCCAGATCCAGGGGTGGGGGGATGGGATCGGCCCCCCAGGTCCAGGGGTGGGGGGATGGGATCGGCCCCCCCAGATCCAGGGGGGAGGGGTGGGATCAGCCCCCCAGATCCAGGGTGAGGGGTGGGATCAGCCCCCCAAATCCAGGGGTGAGAGATGGAGGGATGGGATCAGCCCCCAGATCCAGGGGTGAGGGATGGAGGGATGGGATCGGCCCCCCAGATCCAGGGGGGAGGGATGGAGGAATGGGATCGGCCCCCCTAGATCCAGGGGTTCATCATGGGGGCACTAAGTTATCCCCCAGGTCCAGGATTTAATCCTGGAAGGATCAAATCATTCCCCTAAATCCAGGGTTTAATCCTGGAATGATGAAACTCTCCCCTCTCCAGGTTCAGGATTTAATCCTGGAGGGATCAAATCACTCCTCTAAATCCAGGGTTTAATCCTGGAATCCCCTGGAACGATGAGATTCTCTTCCCAAACCCAGGGTTTAATCCTGGAGGAATTAAATCATCCCCCAAATTCAGGTTTTAATCCTGGAACAATTAAATCATCCCCAAATCCAGGGTTTAATCCTGGAGTGATTAAATCATGCCCCAAATCCAGGTTTTAATCCTGGAATCCTCTGGAGCCACAAAATCCTCCCGCCAAGTCCAGGATTTAATCCTGGAGCGATTCCATCCTCCCCAAACCCCGGGATTTGGACCTGGAGAGCCCCTGGAAGGATCAAATCCCACCCCCAAACCCCGGGATTTGGACCTGGAGATCCCCTGGAAGGATCAAATCCCACCCCAAACCCTGGGATTTGCACCTGGAGATCCCCTGGAAGGATCAAATCCCATCCCCAAACCCCAAGATTTGGACCTGGAGATCCCCTGGAAGGATCAAATCCCGCCCCCAAACCCCGGGATTTGGACCTGGAGATCCCCTGGAAGGATCAAATCCTGATCCCAAACCCCAGGATTTGGACCTGGAGATCCCCTGGAAGGATCAAATCCCGCCCCCAAACCCCAGGATTTGGACCTGGAGATCCCCTGGAAGGATCAAATCCCGCCCCCAAACCCCGGGATTTATCCCAGATGGATGAATTCCCCCCCAAACCCCCATCCAGGGTCCGGCCCTGCCCCCTCCTCGCTCCCGACCTTGGGAATGCTGGTCCATGGGGCTGGGGGGGGGTCCCATCCCCGCGTGCCCCCCCGGCCGCAGCCCCATCCCCTTCATGGTCCCAAGCGCGGATCCTCGGCCAGGCCCTTCTCGTGCAGCGGATCCAGGGGCTGCCAGGGGGAAAATCCCGGGAATTCAGGAGGGGGGAGCTTCCCACAGCTCCCAACATCCCCCCCCCCATCCCAGCACTTCCCAGTGCCCTCCCAGCCCTTCCCAGTGCCCTCACAATGCTCTCCCAGCCCCTCCCAGTGCCCTCCCAGTCCTTCCCAGTGCCATCCCAGTCCCTCCCAGCCCTTCCCAGTGCCATCCCAGTGCCACCCCAACCCTTCCCAGTGCCATCCCAACCCTTCCAGTGCCATCCCAACCCTTCCCAGTGCCCTCCCAGCCCTTCCCAGTGCCATCCCAGCCCTTCCCAGTGCCATCCCAGCCCTTCCCAGTGCCATCCCAGTCCCTCCCAACCCTTCCCAGTGCCATCCCAGTCCCTCCCAACCCTTCCCAGTCCCTCCCAACCCTTCCCAGTGCCTTCCCAGTGCTCTCCCAGTCCCTCCCAGTGCCATCCCAAGCCTTCCCAGTGCCCTCCCAGCGCTTCCCAGTGCCATCCCAGCCCTTCCTGTGCCACCCCAGCCCTTCCCAGTGCCCTCCCAGCCCTTCCCAGTGCCCTCCCAGCCCTTCCCAGTGCCATCCCAGCCCTTCCCAGTGCCCTCCCAGTGCCCTCCCAACCCTTCCCAGTGCCCTCCCAGCCCTTCCCAGTGCTCCCTCCTCCCGGGAGGCCTCACCTTGTGCAGGGGGTGGATGGGGTCCGGGGCGTATCCCGGTGCCGGGAGGTGTCCGGAGTGTCCGGAGTGTCCGGAGCCCGGGGAGGGGCCGGGGAGGGGCCCAGCATGGAGCCCGGGGAGGGGCCGGGGCCGGGAGAGGGGCCGGGCCGGGGGGTCCCGCCCAGGGGGGGCTCCGGGGTCGCCATCTCAGAGCCCAAGCCGGGCAGGGGCACCTGGAGCTGCACCTGGAGCTGCACCTGGAGCTGCACCTGGAGCGGGGAGGGGCACCTGGATCAGGGCTGGGATCCCAGGGAAGGAGGGAGGGGGGGGAAACCCTGCCTGGTCCTGGAATAGGGGGCAAAAACCCCCCTCCCCCTGGTCCATCCAGGAATTCCCTCCCTACTCCATCCCAGAGGCACCAGGAATTCCCTCCCCATTCCATCCCAAAAGCACCAGGAATTCCCTCCCCACTCCATCCCTGAGGAATTCCGCTCCCAAACCTGTTATCCAGGAACAAGAGCAAGGAAAATCCCCTTCCCAATCCACCCCTTGGGAAGGAGGGATGGGAATCTCTCCTCCACCAGTCCAGGTTGGAGGGACGTGGGATGGGAACCCCCTTCCCAAATCCCTGATCCAGGAACCCCCTTCCCAATCCCTCAGCGAGGAACTCCCTCCCAAGTCCATCCCCAGGGGATCAGGAATTGGGAACCTCCCCCCAATTCCCAACCTCCCCCCGAAGAACCTGGAGCGGGAATCCCACCCAAGAATTCCAGGGGGAAGGTGGCATTCCCAATTCCCACGGGATGGCACTTCCCAAATCCCGGGAGAGGGGAAGGGGGGGGTGGGAATTCCCGAATTCCAGCACCTACCTACGGGCATGGGGGTCTCCAACACCTCCAACAGGGATCAGCTCCTAACGCCGGGCTGGGGGAACACCGGGAATGAGTCGGGAACGGCGGGAATTGGGTCGGGAATTGGGTTGGGAATGGCGGGAATTGGGTTGGGAATGATGAGAATTGGGTTGGGAATGTCGGGAATTGGGTTGGGAATGGCGGGAATTGGGCTGGGAATGTCGGGAATTGGGTTGGGAATGGTGGGAATTGGGTGAGGAATGATGGGAACTGGGTTGGGAATGGCAGGAATTGGGTTGGGAATGGCGGGAATTGGGTTGGGAATAGAGGGAATTGGGTTGGGAATGATGGGAATTGGGTTGGGAATGTTGGGAATTGGGTTGGGAATTAGGTTGGGAATGTCAGGAACTGGGTCAGGAATGATGGGAATTGGGTTGGGAATGGCGGGAATTGGGTTGGGAATGTTGGGAATTGAGTTGGGAATCGTGGGAATTGGGTCAGGAATGTTGGGAATGGAGC